>NC_069504.1:235394932-235422432 GCF_027579735.1 Bombina bombina | reverse complement strand
GATTGGTACATAATTACAGGAACCAAAGATTTTTAATGCACTAACCTCTGGCGTCAAAAATATTGTTTTCCTTTAAATTATTCATTCAAATATTTTTACATATATTTCTACCAATTGTATAAATAACCTGGTGGATGGTTTTTTTTTTTTTTTTTAGCTCTTTCTGCATTTACATTTACTTTTTTTGGAATGCATAATGTATTATATAGTTATACATCTTGACATACAATATATAAAAAAGGTATAGCATATTTTAACAATGTTTTATTTTGAGTACAACAAATTTTAAGTTATTAATAATTGTACAGTTCAGATTTTATATATATATATATATATATATATATATATATATATTTGAAAAAAAGCATGATTTTTGTTCAAATTTTGTTCATAAAACGTTTCTCTTATTGGTACTCTGTTGTAATTTGAGATATATGTATGTATATATATATACATATATATATATATATATATATATATATATATATATATATTTAAATATATATATATATAATATATATATATATATATATATATATATATTTATATATATACTGTATATAAATAAAATGTTTTTTAATTATTATTTTTTTGGTACAGTTTGCTTCTTTTAAGATTGTAAAATTAACTTATTTCAGTAACATTTGAAATGTATATTAGTGTAGAAATCTATTTATTTACTTAATATAAAAACTCCTTTGTTGTCCACATGTCAGCATTTTTTTTTTTTTTTTGCTTAACTTCAGAAAAAAAAGAGAATTATATTTTTGCTGAGAAAGCTGAATGTCTTTCATTTATTGCAGAATGAAATTGAAATCTTGAAAGCTGAGAATGACCGGTTGAAAGCCACCACAACTGGCAGTACGGCCAGGGCCTTCCTCTGAATCCTCAGGCAGCACGTCCTCCTCTTCTTCACGGCACTCACTAGGGGCTTTTCGTTAAATAATCTGAATATTACAGAAACGGTTGCAACAGGTAAACAAATCATGCACTCATTATTCTAGTTTATTATTAGAATATCTTTAGGATTCTGTAACTCTGCTGTGTTATATACAAGGAGTTTAAATATGTCATGATGAAGTACATATGAAATTCAGAAAGAATAATGCAAGAAGAAAAGTGAAATAGTTACAATACAGAATTAAAAAAGGTGAAGAACTACTGCCATGCAGCTGAAAATAAATGCATAAACACAAGTATATATATATATAAGTATATATATATATATATATATATATATATATATATATATTATATATATATATATATATATATATTATTCTCTGGTTTATTCTCTCTGGTTACTTGTATTTATTAATTCCAGTATTAAGCCTCTAGCAATATAAGATGATATAGAACATGGATAATCAGTACATGTATTTATTTCAACAGGTGAGATAGAAGCTGTCTGAGTGACAGTAATTTACAAAGTCCAGTGACTAGTGATGTCGCGAATAGTTCGCCGGCAAATAGTTCCCGGCGAACATAGCTTGTTCGCGTTCGCCGCGGCGGGTGAACATATGCAATGTTCGATCCGCCCCCTATTCATCATCATTGAGTAAACTTTGACCCTGTATCTCACAGTCTGCAGACACATTTCAGCCAAACAGCAGCAGACCCTCCCAGACCCTCCCAGCTCCTGGACAGCAGCCATTTTAGATTCATTCTGATCCTGCATTCTTAGTGAGAGGAGGGATAGTGTAGCTGCTGCTGATTTTATAGGGAAATTGATAGCTAGGCTAGTGTATTCAGTGTCCACTACAGTCCTGAAGGACTCATCTGATCTCTGCTGTAAGGACAGCACCCCAAAAAAGCCTTTTTTAGGGCTAGAACATCAGTCTTTTTTTTTTTTGCCTGTGTAATTTTGACTGTGAAACATCAGTCTGCTAGTGTAAGCTAATTGCAGTTGCCTGTCTGCAGTGCCACCACTCATATCTGTTGTAACAGTAGTGTAAATTTAAAAAAAACAAACTTTTTTGACTGTGAAACATCAGTCTGCTAGTGTAATCTAATTGCAGTTGCCTGCCTGCCAGCGTGTGTGCCAGGCCCACTTGCCCACAGTGCCACCACTCATATCTGTTGTAACAGTAGTGTAAATTTAAAAAAACAAAAACTTTTTTGACTGTGAAACATCAGTCTGTTAGTGTAATCTAATTGCAGTTGCCTGCCTGCCAGCGTGTGTGCCAGGCCCACTTGCCCACAGTGCCACCACTCATATCTGTTGTAACAGTAGTGTAAATTTAAAAAAAAAAAACTTTTTTGACTGTTAAATATCAGTCTGCTAGTGTAATCTAATTGCAGTTGCCTGCCTGCCAGCGTGTATGCCAGGCCCACTTGCCCACAGTGCCACCACTCATATCTATTGTAACAGTAGTGTAAATTTAAAAAAAAAAAACTTTTTTGACTGTGAAACATCAGTTTGCTAGTGTAATCTAATTGCAGTTGCCTGCCTGCCTGCCATCGTGTGTGCCAGGCCCACTTGCCCACAGTGCCACCACTCATATCTGTTGTAACAGTAGTGTAAATTTTTTTTAAAAAACTTTTTTGACTGTGAAACATCAGTCTGCTAGTGTAATCTAATTGCAGTTGCCTGCCTGCCAGCATGTGTGCCAGGCCCACTTGCCCACAGTGCCACCACTCATATCTGTTCTAACATAAACACATATAAATGTGTTAGATATGCAAAACTGGGAAATGGGTAATAAAGGGATTATCTATCTTTTAAAACAATAAAAATTCTGGTGTAGACTGTACCTTTAAACGTGGAGTTTGGTCTGTCACTGTGAAGCGGGCGTAACCCTTACACTACCTGATCAATACAACATCATACCTGATGTTTTAAAGCACGTTATTCCAAACAATTTAGGAATGTTAGGTGATTTATGCCCTTTATGGCTTAAAACCAGACTCTGCATCAACTATGTAATTTTCCATGGGAGTTTTGCCATGGAACCCCCTCTGGCATGCCACAGTCCAGGTGTTAGTCCCCTTGAAACAACTTTTCCATCACTATTGTGGCCAGAAAGAGTCCCTGTTGGTTTTAAAGTTCGCCTGCCTATTGAAGTCAATGGCGGTTCGCCCGTTCGCGAACAGTTGCGGAAGTTCAAGTCCGCCGTTCGCGAACCGAAATTTTTAGGTTCGCGACATCACTACTAGTGACTGCACTCAATCCATCTTGGGCCAGAATGCAATCGCTTTTCAGGGTTTTCTATGTAGTTGCTCCTGAAAATCTGGCAAAGTCACTCCCTTAAAGTGTGAATATTTACTTGCTCAATCATCTGGGATGACTGACAAGCTCTGCTCGTGTGCAATAGGTTGCAAGAAAGCAGGGGGTGGGTTTGCACAAGTCACTCATAAATTCCGGTAGCTCAAGCTGCTCAGGAGGCTCCAAAGGTGTGTGGACAGGTTCTCTTTCTGAGAACTTTTTCTGCATTCAGTGTGATTAATGAGGTATACAATTATTAAAAAAGACACAAAAGTAGTACTGTGATTGTTTCTCAATATTGATACCTGGTTCAAAATGGATCACAACAACCAGTCTTAGATATCTATACAAGGAATGTGTCTAAGTTATTTATCCAAGGATTTAACTCTCTCATTACCAATGCATAAAAACAGGTAATAAAACGCATTCTTGAATTAATCACAATACACATCTAAAAATACATCTTTTCACTGAGTTTATTAACAGCATACAGAAAGTACAGTATATACGTAAAACATAAATTAAGTATGTATATTAGTTAGTATATAAGTCAAATAAAATTAGTAAAAAAAAAAAAAAAAGAAAAGTGGTAGAACAAGGAGTACTATGTTTACATGTAAAAAGGCGAGTGTTTTTTCTTTTTTAAAATAAATTTGTCTTGTCTCCTCCTCTTCTATACACATAAAACCACATACACATATACACAACAGCAAATGCAACACACACCATATCAGTCATTTCTGTCTATAAAGCTTGTTTTTTTTCAGACACATCAGCCATATTCAGAATAGAACAGTGTATTTAAGACTTAGTGCGTTCTATAACCTTATTTTATCATTTGCATGTCACCTCCCCTCGTTTAGCCATCACTGTCAAAATAACAAAACAAACAAACATTAATGTATGCATATATGTAGAGCATGATATAATCCCATGCACTCACACAGTTTGTCGTGAAATTATGTCATTTACATGTAATGCGTTTAGTTGCAGAGGCTTAAAGGGACATGAAAACAAAAAAATGTCTTTCTTGATTTAGATAGAGAATACAATTTAAAACACATTTCCAATGTATTTCTATTATCTAATTTGATTACTTGTCTTGGTATACTTTGTTGAAGCAGCAGCAATGTACTACCGGGAGCTAGCTGAACACATTGGATGAGCCAATAACATGAGACATATATTTGCAGCCACCAGTCAGCAGCTCCTGAGCCTACCTAGGTATCCCTTTCGATAAACGATACCAAGAAAACAAAACAAATGAGATAATAGAGGTAAATTAGAAGGTTGTTTAAAATCACATGCTCTAGCTGAATCATAAAAGAAAAAAACATGGGTTCATGTCCCTTTAAGACCAAAACTCTACACAAGAGATACAGTTACAGGACATCACAGTCCTATTCCATAAAGCAACACAAATAATTCACATCTTGTACCCAGTAGTGTAAAATTTATTTAATCAATTATTGTAAAGTCTGACAGTCACAAAACTTTTTTTTTTTAAACTGCTAAAGAATGTCATAATCCAACAGCAGATTTGTCCTTATAAATCTATCCCTGGAACTTTCACTTCCTGTTTGTTGCAAAATCAAATAAAAGGCTTTAAAGGGACATTATACACTCAATTTTGCTTGCATAAATGTTTTGTAGATGATCCATTTATATAGCCCATACAGTTTTTTTTTTTTTTTGTTTTTTAATGTATAGTTTTGCTTATTTTTAAATAATATTGCTCTGATTTTCAGACTCTTAACCAAGTCCCAAATTTTTTTTATTTTTTTTTAATGGAAATAATATGAAATTGATTTTAATTAAACAAGATCTGTTTTAATAGGATATATATATCCAAATAATGCTCCAATATTAATGTATACAGAAAAAAGTATTATAAAAGGTAAATGCATATGGAAAAAAAAACACTTAATGTGGGTGTAATATATGCTGATTTAAAATGATTAATAATAATGTGTTCATACACCGGTGTACACATTCACACTCTCATCCTAACATAGTAAAATATAAGCAATAACAAAATCAATATTAGTATCCACACTGCTAGTATCACAATAAAAACTCTATGCAGCTGATAAAAAAAAGAACAACTAATTATCATAAACTGATATATTACATGAAAATGAGCTGTAATATGTGTTGTATAAAATGCCACTAGACACTTCTCTTCCTTAGTTAATCTCTATCAGATTAAATCCTTATCATAAATGTGCAGGGTTCAAAAAGAACTTCCCACTTTTCCTATTTGCAAGCCCCAAATTTTTAGGAGAATACTGATGTATTCCTACTCCAGCTTGCTCCTGTTTGTATAAAGAGTCTTTTCATATGCAGTGAAAGGGTGAGGGGGGGAGTGTCTGTTATTTCCCACTTGCAGTGGGTGTTCCAGTTAACCTTTTTGACAGAGCTAAACTGGGAGCTTCTAAGTAAGTGTTTAAATGGTTTTATACTGGATTTTTATATCAGTATCTGTGCATTTTATTCTTTATAGTAGTGTCTATTACATGCAGTTATATGAAAATTTGTGTATACTGTCCCTTTAACTTGTCCTGGTCTATGCAGAAAATATTTATTAGCATGTTTATATAGTGTTCTTTCATACATATAGTAGATTTGTATGAGTTTAAAGAGACATGAAACCCATTTTTTCCTTTTCTAAGTCAGATAGAACATACATTTTTAAACAACTTTACATTTTACATCTGTTATCAATTTTTCATCATTCTCATGGTATCTTTTGTTGAAGAAACAGCAATGCACTACTGGGAGCTAGCAGAACACATTGGTAAGCCAATGACAACAAGAATATATGTGCAGCCACCAATTAGCCGCTAACTCCCAGCTCCTGAGCCAACCTACTTATGCTTTTCAGCAAAGGATCCCAAGAGAGTTAAGTAAATTAGTTAATAGAAGTAACTTGGAAAGTTGTTGAACATGATATGCTCTATCTGAACCATGATAGAAACATTTTGAGTTTCATCTCCTTTTAACATGCCTTTAATTACTTTTTTTGTTTCTATATGAAACAGTTGCAACAGTGCTATATTTACATCTAATCTATTTAAATGGAAACATAATACATTTAGGTACACTGTCTTTTATGGAGACACCTCATTCTTACATTTAAACAAAACATGCAAGTTATAGGTATAGGGCAGTGATGGCGCACTTTGGCTCTCCAAATGTTTCAGAACTACATTTCCCATGATGCTCAGACACTCTGAAGTCCAGTCGAGCATCATGGGAAATATAGTTGTGAAACATCTGGAGTGCCAAGGTCGCCATTTCTGGTATAGGGTTACATACATTATACATACAAGTGCATGCACAGCCATGAGATTTGAACTAATTCTGTAATTAAATAGTATAAAAGTTTGCCATATCCAAATGTTAGAGAAAATGCCAGAAACCATAATGTCAGATATATATTGGATTATTACTAACAGGTGCATGTAATATTGTTTCCATAGATACAATACTAGATGACATACAAGAAGGGACAATCCATAAAGAAGGTCGCAGTGTTAAGATTATGGTATCTATCAATAAAGGATATGGACGAACAAAGGTATGTAGTAATAAGTTATGTCCCTCCATTTGTATCATCATATATAACTGCAGCAATACATTTGACATGTACCATTCACTATTTTTTCAGGATGCAAAGAGCCATCAGTATTTAATAGGATCTATTGGTGTGAGTGGAAAGACAAAATGGGATGTTCTAGATGCAGTAATCAGGCGTCTATTTAAGGTAAACACGTTAGATGACAAGATATTTACCTGCAATGCTGTGTCTATACAACACCGATACATCATTTTCTTTGCTGCACACATTTTACATATTCATAATCTTTATTACTAGTTTTGGACTTTAAATCAACAATGATTGAAATATATAGAGCTCGATTACAAGTGGCGCGCAAATATTAGAGCATGCGATATTAAAACTTCGTGCCCGTGTTAACTTGCGTGTATTACAAGTTGAAAGTAAACGCAACCACATGAGCCCAAACTAAATTTGCGCTCATTAGGTTAACTCAACTCAAGGCCTTGTGTAAAGGGTTAGGTCTAAAAAAAAAAGTTGCACCAAACACAACAAATATTTAAGTGTTACACTCATATATACAATATCTATAAAAAAAAATATTGGTTATAAGGGTTCAAAGGTATATCGTATATGACAAGGTATTTAAATGGAAAGGGTCATAATGTGTATATATAGATACATATACATGTGCATGTATGTGTATATACATATGTATAAATGTGCATGCATGTGTATTTATGTTTATATGTGTATATATTTATATACACATATAAACACAAATATACACATGGATACACATATAAACACAAATATACACATGGATACACATATAAACACAAATATACACATGGATACACATATAAACACAAATATACACATGGATACACATATAAACACAAATATACACATGGATACACATATATACATATTTAATATACACATGGATACACATATATACATATTTAATATACACATGGATACACATATATACATATTTAATATACACATGGATACACATATATACATATTTAATATACTTTGGAGCCCTTTCCATTCAAATACATGAAAACAAGAGAAAAAATGTAAAATCAATATTAATATTTAATGATGTGTTTTACTGTGTATTTACCGTACATATTTTACATTTCAATGTTCTTTACACGGGGGAAAATTTCCTATGCATTTTTAAATAGATATTTCTATTTATATATATCGGTATATACCTATATATATTCACACATATATATATATATATATATATATATATATATATATATATATATATATATATATATATATATATATGTGTATAGGTCTCCCTTTCTTTTCTTCCAAATGGCACCAATAGTGATATCTGGAGGGAGCCAAAGTTGATTTCTTCCACCTGCAGCCTAATCCCAAAGGTAAGCGAAGTCCCCCTGTGTACAGGAAAGCTCCTTAGGAAAAGAAATTCTGGAACAGAAGAGGGAAGGGCGCACAGCAAAAGAAACCTCCTGGTGTAGTATGTCAAGACACTTGTTAAGAATACTGTAATGCAGTGACAAATTCAAACTCACGTGCTTCTACCTCAACCTTATGAGGTATAGATAAGACTCTGAGTGGTGAATATCCACTAAGGAAGGCAATCCAATCCCCTTGTGCTTGCAACTTGTACTTCACTCCTTATATGTAGTCCTCACCTCTCCAGCAGAAACTTAACCACTTCGAAAAAGGAAGTTGCAATATCTATCCTGGAGGAAATCTTCTCACAAGCGTTATTTATTTTGGGGGATGAAAGAATGGGTGTCGCACACCACAAAGTTCTTTAAAAGTGTGCTTTAATTTAAAAAAAAAAAAAAAATATATATATATATATATATATACAGTATATATAATGTATTTTTTTGTAAAATACATATCTATTCCTATATATATATATATATAATATATATATATACGCCGCCTCACGAGCCGAGATTCAGTAACGAAGTGCCATGGCACGGTTTGCTAAGGACCCAGACTTACTGGGGATTTTACAACTAGCCACAGTGTTTTTTATACAATACAAAACGAGTGAGTTTTCTACAGCCACTTTTGTATATATATTTTAACTGAACCGGTATGTGCGGTTTTTTATGAGAGTTCTTCATGTCATATTTGCATTACAGTATTCTTAACAAGTGTCTTGATATACTACACCAGGAGGTTTCTTTTGCTGTGTGCCCTTCCCTCTTCTGTTCCAGAATATATATATATATAGGAAAAGATATGTATTTTACAAAAAAATACATTACATATACTGTATATATATATATATATATATATATATATAAATATATATTTTTAAAAATAAATAGAACTTTTTCTTTTATGTGAAGAACATTGGAATATATAAGATATTTGATGCTACCTTCGGGTAGGTGCTGTAGGTTTAATTCCTGTCAGGCTAGCGCACGAGTAATAAGTTTGTTTCCAGTTTCCGTTCTCCATGTAAGTCTATTGGGAAAAGAAGTTAGTGTGGTCGCAATATCCGAAGTCCAGACGCAAACATGCAAACACATATTTTACTTTCGACTTGTAAAACATGCGTGTTAAAAGTTTACTTCTGGTGGTGCTTGCGCACTAGCTTAATAGCGAGCTGCTTGTAATAAATGTTACACAAAGCAGTTATTGCCCAGCTCATGCCTGATACTTTTTATTAATGTATTAAAGGCATTGTACTACAAAAATGATATTCTCTAATTTGCTAAAGCATGTAATGTTTGCACTGCTTATACTGGAACTCTGAATTTAACCCCTGCAAGGGCATTGCAGCCCTCAAGCACAATACAGGGTTGTGTGACTGCTGCCACCAATTGTCTCACTGCTGGTCCCAATAAGTTCTTCAACTTCACATAGGGCTAGATTACAAGTGGAGCACTAATTTATTGCACGCCCGTAAACAGGCAAATGTATTTGTCCTGTTAGCAAATATCACAATGACAGACTTACAAGCAGTGTGAAAATGAAAAAATAAGTCTGCGCCAGGGTTGTACTAGCACTCTTTAAGCTAAACTCCTCACTAGTTTGCTAACAAGGTATAGACAATAAAGTGTATTTAAGAGGGCGCTTTCACTAGCTAACACCAAACAGTATATATATGTGTAAGTTTCTAATTAGAGGGGAAAAAAATCTAACTATAGTTTATAGTCTAAGAATATATAATTTCTCCAACATAGGTGTGTCCGGTCCACGGCGTCATCCTTACTTGTGGGATATTCTCTTCCCCAACAGGAAATGGCAAAGAGCCCAGCAAAGCTGGTCACATGATCCCTCCTAGGCTCCGCCTACCCCAGTCATTCTCTTTGCCGTTGTACAGGCAACATCTCCACGGAGATGGCTTAGAGTTTTTTAGTGTTTAACTGTAGTTTTTCATTATTCAATCAAGAGTTTGTTATTTTCAAATAGTGCTGGTACGTACTATTTACTCAGAAACAGAAAAGAGATGAAGAATTCTGTTTGTATGAGGAAAATGATTTTAGCAACCGTAACTAAAATCCATGGCTGTTCCACACAGGACTGTTGAGAGCAATTACTTCAGTTGGGGGAACAGTTTTGCAGTCCTTTGCTGCTTGAGGTATGACACATTCTAACAAGACGATGTAATGCTGGAAGCTGTCATTTTCCCTATGGGATCCGGTAAGCCATGTTTATTACGATTGTAAATAAGGGCTTCACAAGGGCTTATTTAAACTGTAGACCTTTTTTGGGCTAAATCGATTGATATTAACACTTATTTAGCCTTGAGGAATCATTTATTCTGGGTATTTTGATATAATAATATCGGCAGGCACTGTTTTAGACACCTTATTCTTTAGGGGCTTTCCCAAAGCATAGGGCAGAGTCTCATTTTCGCGCCGGTGTTGCGCACTTGTTTTTGAGAGGCATGGCATGCAGTCGCATGTGAGAGGAGCTCTGATACTTATAAAAGACTTCTGAAGGCGTCATTTGGTATCGTATTCCCCTTTGGGTTTGGTTGGGTCTCAGCAAAGCAGATACCAGGGACTGTAAAGGGGTTAAAGCTTAAAACGGCTCCGGTTCCGTTATTTTAAGGGTTAAAGCTTCCAAAATTGGTGTGCAATATTTTCAAGGCTTTAAGACACTGTGGTGAAAGTTTGGTGAATTTTGAACAATTCCTTCATGTTTTTTCGCAATTGCAGTAATAAAGTGTGTTCAGTTTAAAATTTAAAGTGACAGTAACGGTTTTATTTCAAAACGTTTTTTGTACTTTCTTATCAAGTTTATGCCTGTTTAACATGTCTGAACTTCCAGATAGACTGTGTTCTGAATGTGGGGAAGCCAGAATTCCTATTCATTTAAATAAATGTGATTTATGTGATAATGACAATGATGCCCAAGATGATTCCTCAAGTGAGGGGAGTAAGCATGGTACTGCATCATTCCCTCCTTCGTCTACACGAGTCTTGCCCACTCAGGAGGCCCCTAGTACATCTAGCGCGCCAATACTCCTTACTATGCAACAATTAACGGCTGTAATGGATAATTCTGTCAAAAACATTTTAGCCAAAATGAACCCTTATCAGCGTAAGCGTGGATGCTCTGTTTTAGTTACTGAAGAGCATGACGACGCTGATATTAATATCTCTGAAGGGCCCCTAACCCAATCTGAGGGGGCCAGGGAGGTTTTGCCTGAGGGAGAAATTACTGATTTAGGGAACATTTCTCAGCAGGCTGAATCTGATGTGATTACTTTTAAATTTAAATTGGAACATCTCCGCATTTTGCTTAAGGAGGTATTATCCACTCTGGATGATTGTGAAAATTTGGTCATCCCAGAGAAACTATGTAAAATGGACAAGTTCCTAGAGGTGCCGGGGCTCCCAGAAGCTTTTCCTATACCCAAGCGGGTGGCGGACATTGTTAATAAAGAATGGGAAAGGCCCGGTATTCCTTTCGTCCCTCCCCCCCATATTTAAAAAATTGTTTCCTATGGTCGACCCCAGAAAGGACTTATGGCAGTCAGTCCCCAAGGTCGAGGGAGCGGTTTCTACTTTAAACAAACGCACCACTATTCCCATAGAGGATAGTTGTGCTTTCAAAGATCCTATGGATAAAAAATTAGAAGGTTTGCTTAAAAAGATGTTTGTTCAGCAGGGTTACCTTCTACAACCCATTTCATGCATTGTCCCTGTCACTACAGCCGCATATTTCTGGTTTGATGAACTGATTAAGGTGCTCGATAGTGACTCTCCTCCTTATGAGGAGATTATGGACAGAGTCAATGCTCTCAAATTGGCTAATTCTTTCACTCTAGACGCCTCTTTGCAATTGGCTAAGTTAGCGGCTAAGAATTCTGGGTTTGCTATTGTGGCGCGCAGAGCGCTTTGGTTGAAATCTTGGTCGGCTGATGCGTCTTCCAAGAACAAGCTACTAAACATTCCTTTCAAGGGGAAAACGCTGTTTGGTCCTGACTTGAAAGAGATTATCTCTGATATCACTGGGGGTAAGGGCCATGCCCTTCCTCAGGATCGGCCTTTCAAGGCAAAAAATAGACCTAATTTTCGTCCCTTTCGTAAAAACGGACCAGCCCAAGGTGCTACGTCCTCTAAGCAAGAGGGTAATACTTCTCAGGCCAAGCCAGCTTGGAGACCAATGCAAGGCTGGAACAAGGGAAAGCAGGCCAAGAAACCTGCCACTGCTACCAAGACAGCATGAAATATTGGCCCCCGATCCGGGACCGGATCTGGTGGGGGGCAGACTCTCTCTCTTCGCTCAGGCTTGGGCAAGAGATGTTCTGGATCCTTGGGCGCTAGAAATAGTCTCCCAGGGTTATCTTCTGGAATTCAAGGGACTTCCCCCAAGGGGGAGGTTCCACAGGTCTCAGTTGTCTTCAGACCACATAAAAAGACAGGCGTTCTTACATTGTGTAGAAGACCTGTTAAAAATGGGAGTGATTCATCCTGTTCCATTGAGAGAACAAGGGATGGGGTTCTACTCCAATCTGTTCATAGTTCCCAAAAAAGAGGGAACGTTCAGACCAATCCTAGATCTCAAGATCTTAAACAAATTTCTCAAGGTCCCATCGTTCAAGATGGAAACCATTCGAACTATCCTTCCTTCCATCCAGGAAGGTCAATTCATGTCCACGGTGGATTTAAAGGATGCGTATCTACATATTCCTATCCACAAGGAACATCATCGGTTCCTAAGGTTTGCATTCCTAGACAAACATTACCAGTTCGTGGCGCTTCCTTTCGGATTAGCCACTGCTCCAAGGATTTTCACAAAGGTACTAGGGTCCCTTCTAGCGGTGCTAAGACCAAGGGGGCATTGCAGTAGTACCTTACCTGGACGACATTCTGATTCAAGCGTCGTCCCTCCCTCGAGCAAAGGCTCACACGGACATCGTCCTGGCCTTTCTCAGATCTCACGGCTGGAAAGTGAACGTGGAAAAGAGTTCTCTATCCCCGTCAACAAGGGTTCCCTTCTTGGGAACAATTATAGACTCCTCAGAAATGAGGATTTTTCTAACAGAGGCCAGAAAGACAACCGTTCCTCTTCCTTCCGTAGCTCAGTGCATGGAAGTGATCGGGTTGATGGTAGCGGCAATGGACATAGTTCCTTTTGCGCGCATTCATCTAAGACCATTACAACTGTGCATGCTCAGTCAGTGGAATGGGGACTATACAGACTTATCTCCAAAGATACAAGTAAGTCAGAGGACCAGAGACTCACTCCGTTGGTGGCTGTCCCTGGACAACCTGTCACGAGGGATGACATTCCGCAGACCAGAGTGGGTCATTGTCACGACCGACGCCAGTCTGATGGGCTGGGGCGCGGTCTGGGGATCCCTGAAAGCTCAGGGTCTTTGGTCTCGGGAAGAATCTCTTCTACCGATAAATATTCTGGAACTGAGAGCGATATTCAATGCTCTCAAGGCTTGGCCTCAGCTAGCGAGGACCAAGTTTATACGGTTTCAATCAGACAACATGACGACTGTTGCGTACATCAACCATCAGGGGGGAACAAGGAGTTCCCTAGCGATGGAAGAAGTGACCAAGATCATTCTATGGGCGGAGTCTCACTCCTGCCACCTGTCTGCTATCCACATCCCGGGAGTGGAAAATTGGGAAGCGGATTTTCTGAGTCGTCAGACATTGCATCCGGGGGAGTGGGAACTCCATCCGGAAATCTTTGCCCAAGTCACTCAACTATGGGGCATTCCAGACATGGATCTGATGGCCTCTCGTCAGAACTTCAAAGTTCCTTGCTACGGGTCCAGATCCAGGGATCCCAAGGCGGCTCTAGTGGATGCACTAGTAGCACCTTGGACCTTCAAACTAGCTTATGTGTTCCCGCCGTTCCCTCTCATCCCCAGGCTGGTAGCCAGGATCAATCAGGAGAGGGCGTCGGTGATCTTGATAGCTCCTGCGTGGCCACGCAGGACTTGGTATGCAGATCTGGTGAATATGTCATCGGCTCCACCTTGGAAGCTACCTTTGAGACGAGACCTTCTTGTTCAGGGTCCGTTCGAACATCCGAATCTGGTTTCACTCCAGCTGACTGCTTGGAGATTGAACGCTTGATTTTATCGAAGCGAGGTTTCTCAGATTCTGTTATCGATACTCTTGTTCAGGCCAGAAAGCCTGTAACTAGAAAGATTTACCACAAAATTTGGAAAAAATATATCTGTTGGTGTGAATCTAAAGGATTCCCTTGGGACAAGGTTAAGATTCCTAGGATTCTATCCTTCCTTCAAGAAGGATTGGAAAAAGGATTATCGGCAAGTTCCCTGAAGGGACAGATTTCTGCCTTGTCGGTGTTACTTCACAAAAAACTGGCAGCTGTGCCAGATGTTCAAGCCTTTGTTCAGGCTCTGGTTAGAATCAAGCCCGTTTACAAACCTTTGACTCCTCCTTGGAGTCTCAATTTAGTTCTTTCAGTTCTTCAGGGGGTTCCGTTTGAACCCTTACATTCCGTTGATATTAAGTTATTATCTTGGAAAGTTTTGTTTTTAGTTGCAATTTCTTCTGCTAGAAGAGTTTCAGAATTATCTGCTCTGCAGTGTTCTCCTCCTTATCTGGTGTTCCATGCAGATAAGGTGGTTTTACGTACTAAACCTGGTTTTCTTCCAAAAGTTGTTTCTAACAAAAACATTAACCAGGAGATTATCGTACCTTCTCTGTGTCCGAAACCAGTTTCAAAGAAGGAACGCTTGTTACACAATTTGGATGTTGTTCGCGCTCTAAAATTCTATTTAGATGCTACAAAGGATTTTAGACAAACATCTTCCTTGTTTGTTGTTTATTCAGGTAAAAGGAGAGGTCAAAAAGCAACTTCTACCTCTCTCTCTTTTTGGATTAAAAGCATCATCAGATTGGCTTACGAGACTGCCGGACGGCAGCCTCCCGAAAGAATCACAGCTCATTCCACTAGGGCTGTGGCTTCCACATGGGCCTTCAAGAACGAGGCTTCTGTTGATCAGATATGTAGGGCAGCGACTTGGTCTTCACTGCACACTTTTACCAAATTTTACAAGTTTGATACTTTTGCTTCTTCTGAGGCTATTTTTGGGAGAAAGGTTTTGCAAGCCGTGGTGCCTTCCATTTAGGTGACCTGATTTGCTCCCTCCCTTCATCCGTGTCCTAAAGCTTTGGTATTGGTTCCCACAAGTAAGGATGACGCCGTGGACCGGACACACCTATGTTGGAGAAAACAGAATTTATGTTTACCTGATAAATTTCTTTCTCCAACGGTGTGTCCGGTCCACGGCCCGCCCTGGTTTTTTAATCAGGTCTGATAATTTATTTTCTTTAACTACAGTCACCACGGTACCATATGGTTTCTCCTATGCTATTATTCCTCCTTAACGTCGGTCGAATGACTGGGGTAGGCGGAGCCTAGGAGGGATCATGTGACCAGCTTTGCTGGGCTCTTTGCCATTTCCTGTTGGGGAAGAGAATATCCCACAAGTAAGGATGACGCCGTGGACCGGACACACCGTTGGAGAAAGAAATTTATCAGGTAAACATAAATTCTGTTTTATACACAAGCAGTATCACGTTTTATGTAGACATACAAATTAGCATATTGGAGATTTAAAACATTGTCTAGTACAGCACTATATACATTAGGTATCTTTCACACGTAATGTTGATAAAAAACTACTGCTAAGTAAGCTACACAATACCCATTAAGGAAACTAGCAATATTTTAGCTTATATTAAAGGGACAGTAAAGTCAAAATTAAACTTCAAATGTCTGTAAAGAGCATGAAATTGTAAACAACTTTCCAAATTACTTCTGTTATTGATTCTGCTTTGTTTTCTTTGTATCCTTTGTTAAAGAGTAATTCTAGGTGAGCTCAGGAGCATGCACGTGTCTCTAGCCATCTGGCAGCAGTGTTTGTAACATTATTTTTAGCAATGTTATGTTAAATATAGGTACAAACACTACTGCCATAGACTGCTAAAAACACGTGCACGCTCCTGGATTACTACTAGCCTAATAGATTTATTCTTTAACAAGGTTATCAAGAGAACAATGCAAACTTCATAATAGAAGTAAATTGTGAAGTTGTTTTAAATCGCATGCTCTTTTTCAGGCGTTTCCGAAATCTTATGTGCTGGGCCTCTCCTCTGAAGAAATTTACAAGACAGGGCCCCCCTCCCCCCATAATTGATGTTACTTTATTTTTTTCACTTTAAGCAAAATTGTAATATTTCTTTTTAGTTTTAATTTGGGGATTTACATCTAACCCAGGGTTCACGCACAGCTCTCAACTTTGTTACTAAACGCAAATTACTGATCAACACAACAAACGCAATGCAGTATCGGAGTAATTTTGCCATCAGTGCCGTTCTCCCACCTACATCCTGACATTTGCCTTATTCCACTACTGCATGGCAAGTGTCATTGTCCGCTCTTAAAAACCGTTCTATCTTTCGCCAAAGTTTCCATAGGATATTGCAAAGTGTCACTGCTCTAGGACCTCCCTGGGGAGGCCGCCTCACACTTTGAAGACCACGGCTCTATCTGAATCATGAAAGTTGAATATCTTGAATATCTATTGAATATCTAATAATAAACATTACTGGGATACATTTAGAATATGTGAAAACAAAAAACACCAGCAAATACATTACAAGACAATAGACTATGGAGCATATATAATATAAAAACAAAGATTTGCTAGCAATTCGTCAGGCAGGCATACTACTAAAATATATATACAGTGTCTCAGTATTCCTATGGTGACCCGTCTTGCTGCTAGAAACATATAAGCAAAACAAGTTTGGCATAGATTATGATTAATGAAGAAATAAAGATGAAATTGTCAATTTAAAATAACAAAGGGGCATATTTATGATTGTGCGAGCGGACATGATCCGATATTGCGGATCATGTCCGCTGCACATCGATAAATGCGGACAGCATACGCTCTCTGCATTTAACATTGCACCAGCAGTTCTTGTGAACTGCTGGTGCAATAACGCCCCCTGCAGATTCGCAGCCAATCGGCCGCTAGCAGGGGGTGTCAATCAACCCGATCCTATTCGTATTCCGTACGGAGCTTGATAAATATGCCCAAAAGGGTTGAACAGACATATGTAGTGTGTCCTCATTATTATGTATGAAAAGGCAACATTAATTATAACCAGAAACTATAGAACGGAATGGCTACTGCTACTATAAATGTAATATAGCTGCAGTCTCCATATTGAAAAAGCTAAAATGTTTTGAGAAAAATAAACAAATGTAACAGTGAAATATTATATTTTATAGCTTACAAACGTTGAGGCAATGCATACATGAATTATAATGATGGAATTTTGTCCATAAAATATCCTGAAATATTCAGAGGTACAGGGTCTCATATGGAAAGTAGCACCAATCAGCAAGCGCTACCCAGGTGCTGAACCAAAATTGGGCCGGCTCTTAAGCTTACATTCAAATAAAGATACCAAGAGAATGAAGAAAAATTGATAATAGGAGTAAATTAGAAAGTTGCCTAAAATTGCATGTTCTGTCTGAATCATGAAAGTTTGATTTTGACTAGACTATTCCTTTAAACAGCAGACTCTCTTAAATTATAAAGGGATATGTTTGAGGCTGTTGCACTGCCTCAAACATTAAGACCAATAGTTCCCAAAAGTTGTGTCGGAGCATCAATCTCCAGGAGAGCAGCTAATGGTTCCACTACAAGAGCAATCGTAGGTTGTGACTCACCAATACCTCTCAAAAGACTTAGTAATCATGAAGACAACAACTGACAGATTGGAGACAGATTCCTGAGCAGTCTTAGTGCTAGACCTCTCCATAAAAATGAAGTTGCTTTAAATGCTACAAACGAGCTAAAAAATGATCAGCAATTGGAGGTGGAGCTCTTTCTGTGAACAAAGAAACTCGATGACACAAAATAGGAGATAATCTAAAGTGACCACCACCTACAATATCCCACATATTTGTTTATTTCTATTAAATAAAGTCTCAGTAGTATGCACCAACATTTCCATGATCTTTTTTATCAAAGAGATTTGCATTTTGAAAAATATTAAGCACTTTTTGTTTACACAATTCCAGATATATTTCTCTATAATCCATTTGAATTCTCTTCACAAATACCCATTTGAAAACTGCAAATTGAGTGTTATTAAAAAGACATGCAATATAGGTGAAGCACCCTATAGAAACATACACATGACCTTATGCTGTGATAATAAAGGAAAAAATCTAGTTTTGCTTGTAGAGCATCCATCCAAATATATGGTTCGGGTTGGGGCTGGCATAGCTTCTCCTGAGGGAGAAATTAGCAGAGGAAAGTCTGGCTTTGCAGAGTATTGGGTATTTTTTTCCCAGACCCCCATACTTACCGCTGTCATTTTGTTAGCAACAGCTGTTTTTTTTTGGCGGTATCTTATCTTATGACCGCTCTGAGCCCATTTAGCAACAAATATGCAGAAGTGCTGGACTTGCTGTAGTTTATAATTGTCAGTTAGAAAACCCCTCAAGTTTGTGGTTTAAATTATAAGATGGGGCACTATAAATAATACAATAATTAAACCTTTTATATTACAATCTTAAATAGAAGCATTGCCTTAAAGTTAATCAATTTCTTGCCCCTTTAATTACCACAGGAATTTAACAACAGAATGAGTTTATAAGTAAGGGGGCTTACATGCCAGGCTGACTTCACCCTTCTGCTGCCTCCACTCCAGGCACAGCTAAATTAGTTACCCAAATATTTTTGTTTTATCTATCTGACTAAACTATGACATCAGTCCACAATCCTGTATCTACATGACGATGCCTATACATTCAGTTTCTGATTGGCTTTACTGGGTAGCAAACTTTATAGAAAACAGAATGTTAATATAATGTATCACACTCTCGTATCACTTAAAAAGACAGTCTACACCAGAATTTTTGTTTTAAAAGATAGATAATCCCTTTATTAACTATTCCCTAGTTTTGCATAACCAACACAGTTATATAAATACACTTTTTACCTCTGTGATTATCTTGTATCTAAGCCTCTGCAAACTGCCTCCTTATTTCAGTTCTTTTGAAAGACATGCATTTTAGCCAATCAGTGCTGGCTCATAGGAACTCCACTTACGTGACAAAGTGTTATCTATATGAGACACATGAACTAACACTCTCTAGTGGTGAAAAAATTGTCAAAATGCCCTGAGAGAAGAGGCAGCCATCAAGAGCTTAGAAATTAGCATATCAACCTCCTAGGTTTAGCTTTCAACTAAGAATACCAAGAGAACAAAGCAAAATTGGTGATATAAGTAAATTGGAAAATTGTTTAAAATTACATGCCCTAAATATTCAAACATAACTATCTCCCTTTACTACATAAACTGCGAAAAGACTTTGACACTTGGAAAGACAAACCTCTGTCGTGGTGGGGGCGTATACAAGCTGTTAAAATGACCACACTCCCTCAGATACTTTATATACTTCAGGCGGCCCTCATCCATCTTCCCAATTCCTACATAACCCAGATACAAGCACTGATTAATTATTTCATTTGTGGTGGGATCAAACCCAAGATTAACAGAAAACTACTCTACCTACCACTAGGTTCGGGGGGGATGGGACTTCCATCAATCTCAAAGTATTACAATGCGGTCGTACTCCAGAGAATCTTAGAATGGCAAAATTATCCCTACTCAAAAACATGGGCGACAATAGATGCCTCCCTTTTAAGTACACAAGAAATATGTCCACTTTGTTGGATTAAACGCGCAAACAGACCCACAATAACGAGGTGTTCCCCCTTATACTCCCACATATTTAAAACATGGGATCTAATTCATACTAAGCGGAAAGGGATAACGTCCTTCCCCCTCACCAATGACCCCGATACCTATAAACGCGGAATTTAGCGGTGTGATTATACCTAACGATCTACCAGATGAGGGACTAGGACACACAATCCCATTAGCTTGGTTAACTGAAAAAGGCAAACTAAAAGAACGCGCTTGTCTGAAAGACATAGCGGATGGCCATTTCACACCGTGGCTTAAATATGCTCAACTAACACACCTTTTAGGTACATCCCCATACAAACAGGACCTACTTAGAGAACTCACTAACTTTGAACGGTTATGTCTACTGAACACTCCCCCTAATAGACCTCTGTCACTTGTTAAAAATATGTTGGATGCCTCTTCCACCCCTACTCTGCCTTCTTTTGCACCGCAGTGGCATAGGGAATTGGGACTCACTTTAACGGAGGAGCAGTGGAAAAATATATTCCGTTACACGCACAAATCATCGCACTCCCCCAGAGTACTAGAACTGAACCACAAAATCCTGTTCCGGTGGTACCTCACCCCGAACAGGATCAAACAAATCTACCACAATGCTAATGCCTCTTGCTGGAGGGGGTGTGGGGAAACCGGCACCATGACTCATATCTGGTGGAGTTGTAAACACATTGCTCCTTTCTGGGGAAATATAGAAACACACTTTAAGAAAATATTCGGGGATTCGTTTAAATTACATCCCACCACTGCACTCCTCAACCACAAGATAGGTAAACATTGTAAAATTAGATGGAAACTACTGCAGATGGGTATCAACAGTGCTAAATTTTTAATAGCTAGAAAATGGAAAACCCCATGCATACCTACACTACAAGAGTGGATACATAACACTTCAGAGCTTCTCTCCCATGAAGAATATTCATATTTTAAAACAGGAAACATGGCCTTTTTCCAGGAGGTCATTTTCTACTGGGAGTCCACAACACATACCTTATTGCGGCAGGGCCCCTGAGGCGCTTCGTACCCCCTTCCCCCTCTCACAGTTCAGCTGGGCCACAACTTAAAGCCCTCTTCCCACCCTTCCCCCTCCCCTCCTCCTCCACCTAGTCTTCACCTTATCCTTTCTCTTTTGTCACTCTTCCCCCCCCTCCCTACCTTTCTGTTCCATGTAACTTTATTCGTCTCTACCTGAGCGGATTCTCTTAAACCTGGGGTCAAACTCTCGGTTCGTGCAGAATTGTGTAGATACAGAGCTGGAAAGAACTTTGTTTTATGTTTTATCAGTCTACAAACTAGAGTTTACCACTTATAAATCTTTGTTCCACCATATTGAAAAACTGGATAATTTTTGTTTCCTCTCTGGACATTTAGAGAAATAGCCTGTAATATACCATGATTGAGATGTTCCACAAGGACTACCCTCACTCTCACATTCTGGACTAACTCTGCGGACACTTGAGTATCATTAGTTATGAGTGGATACGTGAAATGTGTAACGCACCCACTATGCATAGACCCCATTGTTTGCTTTGTTTGCTTTATTGATTTTCTTTATGATGTATGTGTAATTTTTGTTTCTTTTTTTATCTTCCAATAAAGCTTTTGAAAATTAAAAAAAAAAAAAAATATGACATGCCCTATTGGAATCATGAAAGTTTATTTTGGGCTAGACTGTCCCTTTAAGCAAATTAGATCATAGAAGTAAATTATAAAGTTTTTTTAAAATTGCATGATCTATCTGAATCATGAAAGTTTAATTTTGACTTTACTGTCCCTTTAATAGTTTAGGTAGGCATATGAGGATTATGGTTCTGCTTACAAGTCACATTTGTTTGTTACAATTCACTTTGTCCATTTGATCTTCCAATGTCATATAGATTGTTATTTAAAGAAATACATTGTGTGATCAAAGTTAGTTATAATCTGTTTCTCTTAACTGATTTGGATTATATATGCCATGCAGAGCTAATTTAAGAATAAAGTTGCTTTGCAGGATACTGCACAAATCCATTAATCATAGCTCTCTCTTGGGTTTTTAGTCAGAACACTTTAGAGACATTTAGCTCAATTTTTTATTCCTTTTTTTAAAAAACTTTTCCACAACTGAAAGAAATAAGTGGACGTTTATGATCTTAGTAGATTAATATTAAGTTCTAAAAGTGTAATAGTTCTATGGACAAAAGTGTATGGTTTCAGTACTAGAATCATAATGCTGCCAGTTCAGCATTCAGTTTATTTAAATGGACAATCAACACTAGAATTGTTGTTGTTTTAAAAGATAGAGAACCCCTTAATTACCCATTCCCCAGTTTTGTACAACCAACACAGTTATAATAATACACGTTTTACCTCTGTTTCTAAGCCTCTGCAAACTGCCCTCTTATTTCAGTTCTTTTGACAGACTTGCATTTTAGTCAATCAGTGCTCACTCCTTGGTAAATTCACGTGCATGAGCTCTAATGTTATCTATATGAAACACATGAACTAACGACATCTAGTGGTGAAAAACTGTCAAAATGCATTTAGATTAGAGGCGGCCTTCAAGGTCTAAGAAATTAGCATATGAACCTCCTAGGTTTAGCTTTCAACTAAGAATACCAAGGGAACAAAGCAAAATTTGTGATAAAAGTAAATTGGAAAGTTGTTTAACATTACATGCCCTATTTGAATCATGAAAGTTTATTTTGGACTTGACTGTCCCTTTAACAGAAAATATAGGTTTATGAGAACATATAGGTTTTCTCTCTGAGTTATTAGATCTGCCAATGTATCAAATGGTCTTTAAAAAATGTCCAAAAAACCTTAGAGAATGTGTACTCAAAAATATTTTGATATCCATATAAAAAAGTAAATTTAAACAAGTTAAACATTGACATTTGTATTGCTTAAATAAATATAGAAGTTGGAAATATTGGTTACATTTAAATTTCAACTAACATATAGAATTGCCAGGTGTCCATTATTTAACCGGACAGTCCAGTATTTCAGCAGGCTGTCCAGTAATATCTATACAAAAATACTGAACAAAAGTCCAGTTTTTTAATTACCCTAAATGTCATGTAAATGTAAAGTGCCTACTATACCTATATTCATTATACATATGGCAAACTAATACTGTAACCCATTATATTTTACAGGCAGCCTTGGGGGGGGGAGTTAAATCCTGTCTGTGTGCTACTTTCAGTTAAGGGGGTCAAATCACTACTACATGCATGTGTTCCTGGCAATCAAGAGGATAAAATGACTGCTCAGTTGGGGAAAATATAGATTTTGGGATCAAGGTTGGGGCCTAAGGCTGAGCTCTTATGGGGGCATTGTGTGACCTCACCTACCACCTGTGCTCAGTCACCTATAGGTTGTCCGGTATTTTTATGGACCACAGTTGACAAACCCTACTAACATACTAAAATAAGATGTGCAATTTCTGCTAATGCTCATTGAATTAGAAGTACTTCATACTAATGCTCAATGAGCATAAGCAGGAAGTATCTTTAAACCAGTTAGCAGCCTCAGGAAGTACCTATTAGCCTATGAGCTTTAGTAGGAAGTGACTATCAGCTAATGAGCTTTAGTAGGAAGTGGCTATCAGCTAATGATCTTAAAGGGACAGTAAAGTCAAAACTAAACTTTCATGATTCAGATAGGGCATGCAATTTTAAACAACTTTCCAATTTACTTTTATCATCAAATTTGCTTTGTTCCCTTGGTGGTATTTTTGAAAAGCTAAACCTAGCTAGGCTCAAACTGATTTCTAAACAGTTGAAAACCGCCTCCTAGCTCAGAGCATTTTGAAAGTTTTTAACAGTTAGACTGTGCTAGTTCACATGTGTTATATAGATAACATTGAGCTCACTCCCGTGAAGTTATTTAGGAGTCTTTGCTGATTGACTACACTGCATGTCTGTCAAAGGCACTTAGATAAGGAGGCAGTCTGCAGAGGCTTAGATACAAGGTAATCACAGAGGTAAAAAGTATATTAATATAACTGTGTTGGTTATGCAAAAAAGGGGTAATGGGTAATAAAGGGATTATCTATCTTTTTAAATAAGAACATTTTTGGTGTAGACTGTCCCTTTAAGTAGGAAGTGACTATCTGCCTATGAGCATTAATATGAAGTATCTAGACTATCAGCCAATGAGCATTAGTATGAAGTGACTATCAGCCAATGAGCTTTAGTATGAAGTGACTATCAGCCAATGAGCAATAGTAGAAGTGACTATCAGCCAATGATCAATAGTATGAAGTGACTATCAGCCAATGATCAATAATAGGAAGTGACTATTAGCCAATGATCAATAGTAGGAAGTGACTATCAGCCAATGATCAATAGTAGGAAGTGACTATCATCCATTGGGCATTAGTAGGAAGTATATAGATGATATAGCTGTCTTAGTTTCAGTCTAAATGTAAACGGGTTGACAAAATATTTTTGTGTACAGTTTCCATTTTATCTCTTTTTTTGTACCCAGTTTCCTTACTAATGTACCTTATTTATAATGGAATATTTCCATAGTACAATATCAAGACATTTAATATCTACTATTATTATCTATAAAAAGAATGTTTCTCCAAGTTTTGGTGGATTTGAGGGAGTGACATTAGATTTATTTTATCTTATTTTGTTAAACATGGTCTACAAGAACACATTTGTAAATTGTAAAAAAATTAAAAACAAATAATAATAAACGTATAAATAAATTAATAAGACTGTTCTATGGCAATCGTTTTTAACTTATTTTGGTCCAGATTACAAGTGGAGCGCCAATATATTGCGCATCCGCAAATGACCAAATTTGCTCGTTTGCGTGCGATAAATAATCAGCCATTACAACTGTCTGGTTATTGCTACTGCGAGCTCGCTGTAGCAATTAGCGCTTATAAAATTAAATAAAGATCAGATCTGCAAGCCATTTTAATTTCACTGCTATTATAAGTGGAGCACAATCGCTCTTTACGCTTTAATCCTTACTAACTTCTCAGAGCTGTGGTTAACTGTTTTCTGAAACTAAAAAGTTGCATAAAACACTTCAAAAATACATACAGTTACACTCATATTAACACTGTCTAATATAACTTTTTTGTGCAATATTTTTAAAATAATTTGTAAGGGCTCAAAGGAGAAAAAATGCATGCAAAGGGATTTAACATTGAGACACATACATATACATTGCTAAAGATGTATTTGTATATATTTATATATATATATATATATATATATATATATATTAATGTGTACATATTTATTAATGTATTTATATGTGAAAATATGTATTTACCGTCATATATACACATATAAAAACATTTATTTATATGTACACACACATATAAACATTCTATCCCTTTGCCATTAAGCAGATACATACAGTACATGATAAAACATATTTATGCAATATTGTTTATGCTATGTTGTTTGCGCGATGAGTGTTTGGGTTTTTTTAAAACATTTTCCCTCTATAAACTTCTATGGGGAATGCAAAAAGGCGATGGAGTTTGCGCGATCTCCAATGTTATTTTTTTCCCCACACTTTTTTTTCTCCATTGATCTCTATGGGGGAATACATGCACGTGTATGGGAAAACTTGTTTGGGTTTTCGCACTGTTCAGTTTAACGCTAGCGCAAAATACGTTTTTTTTGGAACTTTTAAGAACCCAACCCGAAAGGGCAAAACTGAAAATCCAGCAAAAAAATAATAATCCTGCACCACTTGTAATCTAGTCCTAATTATTTGAAATCTGTTTTAAATTTGTAATTCATATTCTGTATATTGTCACTGGCTCACTGTCTATAGGTGCTGATACCTCCTGTAAATTATGCAATTTCTGCTCTTTAATAATATCAAAACCTAAACCAAGAATCCTCACTGCAAAACATTATTTTACTTGTCATAAGCAGTAGAACTGAAATCCACCTCAAGAAAATACATGGCTAAGAGTACTGGGGGATAAATGTTAGTGAATGAAAAAAAGTCAATAACCGTTTAAGCTCCAGCATCTCAGGGAAGAAGACGAACAAGCACAAATTCCAATAGTCGTTTACATCAAAATCAAGCAAAATAAATAATGCCTGTATAATGCAATGTTGTATTATATGTTGGGTTCAATCCAGTATTTTGCACATAAAAAATATTGAATTAATGCAGTCAATGTTTTGCTTTTTGTTTATTCAGGAGTACATTTATCGCATAGATCCAGCTTCCAATTTAGGATTATCTACTGATTCCATATCCAGTTACTGCATAGGAGATTTAGTTAGAGCAAATAATATTGAAGTGCCTGAAATGCTACCCTGTGGATATCTTGTTGGTGACAACAACATAATCACTGTGAACCTTGAAGGTAAATACAGCATAATATTGTTTATATATTTGGCGGTTGAATGCTTGAGCTTTTTTTCCCCCCCTTATATGTTATTATTTTAATTTTGAAAATGTAATATAATATTTATTGTTGCTTGCTGGTCTTTTTATTAAATACTATTTTGTGATATTGTTTATAAAAGATTTGACAGTAAGTTGGGTGAGAAAGAATCTTACTTTTGTTTATTCTTGTGCCTGTCCACAACACTAGAAGTAAAATGACTGTTTACCCTAAAATTTTCTCCTCTTTAATTTGTTCCAAAGGATCCATTTGACCTGCTGGGAGTGTATTAAATTGTTTACAAATAGTTTCTTGCCCTTTATATCGGCATTTGAAATAGCACATTTTGCCTGTGGCACCCCTGCATATAGTGAAAGTTTTAATACTTAAGTATAGACTGTAAAGCCGTGTAAACATTGCCAGCAGAAGAAATTGCATTCCCAATTGGGGGTTAGAAGAGATAAGAAATTAACATTTTGTTATTCAATTGTTCTCTCTAAGTATTTGGGCTTTGGTACACAGACAGAGATAATATAAAGACAGTGAAAAAATAAGAAAATCTGATTTCCCTGCAAACTCAAAGCTAAATGGGTTTGTGCTTTCAAAGAAGCCAGCTATTTCATACACAAAAATAAACACAAAGAACCAATTTCTCATATATGTTATACTGTGCAGCTGGTATAACAAGTCATTGGAAACACATTAAGGGGAAAACAATGTCCCTTTAAAGAATTATGGCCCTCACTAAACAAATACTGAACAATGTTCCCAGCTAGTGTACTTATCAGACTGCCTTAAAGAATTGCATTCTGAATTTGCTGCCCACATTTAACAATGCACAATCAAGTGCTTGTGCAGCCTGTACCCTGCTCTTGTGCATCTTCTTGTAGGGCTGTTGTCAGCCAATATGGACAAATCAGTTATGAATAATTTATTTGCGCCACCTCTGCATCTTATCTTGCTGTTGTCAGTATGAGTGAACATGCTTTGTAAGGGTTTCCAAGCTGCATCCAGAGATTAATAAATGGAGTCCTATTAAGAGGGAGGCTTCATATCTGTTATAAGTCGTTGGCCCAATGGTCACAATTTTACAAGCAGTGAGTGGACAAGTTTCCA
>NC_069504.1:235332432-235389932 GCF_027579735.1 Bombina bombina | reverse complement strand
AAAGCTTTACCTGTTATTGGATTTGATATATTTTTTTATTCAACTACCAAAAAGTAATTAATTCCAGAGTTTTTGTGTTTCCTCTACATCATATATAATAATAATTTGCCTTATATTGTTTTAAAGGGATTTGAAAGTCAACTGTGATTATTTACATAGAGACACTTTAAAATTCACTTTGTGAAAAAGTATTTGTAGATATCCTCAGCAGCAATGTACTACTGGAAGTTAATGGGTAATTGGTGGCTACTAGGGATGGGCGAATGTGTTTATATTCGAATGTCAGAACGAATGTTATTGTAGAAATTTGATTTACATAATCAAATGTTGATAAGAACGAATATTCTTAAAAATTCTATTATCAAAATGTTATTTTCAGTTTTTGAATGTCACATTCAAATTCGTATATTACATTTATATTCGAATGTCAAATTCAAATTTGAATATTACATTTATAAAACACAGTTGTAGACTAGAAATACTTTTTCAAATTCGAATGTGAAATTCGAATATTACATTTATAAAACACAGTATTAGACTAGAAATACTATTTCAAATTTGAATGTTACATTCAAATTCGAATGTCACATTCAAATTTTACATTTCGAAATTGAATGTGATATAAGATACATAGCTAAACATTCTATTATTCGAACGAATATTTTCGAATGTTATTGAAAAATTTGAAAAGAAAATTAAAAAATAGAATGTTAGAATGTTATATAAACATTTGAAATTCTATTCGAACGAACTTATGTATTTAAATTAATTTTTAAATTTCAAATTTTTAAAACCTTCGCCCATCCCTACTACACACATTTGTCTGTTGTCGCTGGCTCATCAGATGTGCTCATCTAGCTCCCAATAATGCATTGCTGCTGTGGAGCTGAATTCAACTATGTGCAAGGATTAAACACATGCAGAGGCGTAACTAGAAACCACAGGGCCCAGGTGCAAGAATCTAAGAAGAGCCCCCCCCCCCCAAAAAAAAAAAGGTGAATTTGATACATATCTTTTTTTTAACATTTAACACAGAAAAAAATGTGAATCACATTACATGTCTGCAACAGGAGGTACCCTGTGCCCACAGTCTGTGAGATGGTCTGACCCCCTATTACTGTATATAGTGACACTGTTTAACCCACCAGTACTGTATATAGTGAGTCAGTGACACAGTCTGTAATCTGCCGGTGAAATGGCATGCCTGACCCTACCCGTCCCAGTACTTTAAGTGACCACTGTAGTCTGTGGCATGGTCCAGCCCCCCCCCGTACTGTAAATAGTGGTACTGTATAGTGACACTGTTTACCCCCCATGCTGTAGTAACAAGGTCTGTAATTTGCTGGTTCCACAAACATACACACACACACATACATACATGCATAAATACAAACATACATGCATAAATACACACACAGTCACATACATACACACATACACATACATAAACACCAATGGGTAAAACAGAAACACTAACCCCTGTAGTCAGAGACACTAGTTAAGCATCATGTCACACTCACATGATATCATTGCAGGCAGTGGCACGTCAACGTTTTTTATTAAATTAAAAAAATTATAAAACAAATGTTTAAAGATGGGCCCCCTCCCTTGGGGGCCCGGTCGCAGTTGCAACCTCTGCACCCCCTGTAGTTCTGCTCCTGAACACATAGTTATGTGCATGCAACAGTACACTAATATCAGAGCCTTTTCTTTTTGCACTTTTATGTGTTTTAATTGGATTTAAGACGTACAAACCCTACACACATGGTAACTGGTAGTCAGCACACTTTTGTTTGAGAACTTGCAACAGGCAGCTCATACTATCGCTGTCTATACAATAAGTACCATTGAAACTGTTCCTGGCAAATAAAAGAGCCTACACTACCTCTGTGCTATTGTCAGTTGCCCTATTTGTATTCATCACCCTATTTTTGCATTGTTACCTTTTTATTATTCATATTTCAGGAGCTAAGGCAGTACCTGGCTAATCTTGCAGACCACTGTAGTTCTAACAATGATACAGATCTTCCGATGGTAATTATTCTTGATAACCTTCACCATATTGGATCCCTGAGTGATATATTCAATGGAGTTCTTAACTGCAAATACAGTAAATGGTATGTAATTTTCTTTTAAATAATATGTATATAGTTATACCAGCATCCTTTTAGTACTGAGAAGAGAATTAGGTTGTGATAATGGACTATGTAAAACTCTGTAGACAGAACAAGAGGTTAATGCTAATTAACATACATTCTCCAGTGGGTGATTCACAAATCGCTATTTGATCTTTAATGTCTTTGCTGCTCAAAATGTCACTAGCACAAGTGACCTAAAATTTAAAAAGCTTTTAGAGAGAAAAAAAACTTTACCATTTAAATTGCAAAGCATAAATAATTTTCTGAGCATTAAAAGGATTAGGTGAAGAAAGATCATTATTCTAAGTACTTAACATTTTTAATGATAGACTTCAAGATAATACAGAAAATGTGTGGTGATAAAAGACTTGCACAATGTTTGCTAGCTCCTATTCTACCTGTATTTTAAACTATAATTTTGCATTCCAAATGTTTCTTAAGTAATTCATTAACATATGATTAGAGAGTTAAGGGAAAACAAATCAAAAGTTTTTCCGTTTAAATTTTTTACTTCAAAATTCTCTACTAAATTCATTTGAGATTTTTGTAGACACGTTAGTTAAATCGTATTACGGATTAAAGCTGGATAGTGAATAACTCAAATTTATGAGGGACAATAAAAGTTTATTAAAGTTTATTATATATACCGGTATGTATGTGTATATATATATATATATATATATATATATATATACAGGTAGCCCTCAGTTTACGCCGGGGTTAGGTTCCAGAAGGAGTGGTTGTAAATCGAAACCATTGTAAATTGAAACCCAGTTTATCATGTAAGTCAATGGGAAGTGAGGGAGATAGGTTCCGGGCCCCTCTCAAAATTGTCATAATTAACACCTAATACATTATTTTTAAAGCTTTGAAATAAAGACTTTAAATGCTAAACAGCATTATAAATCTAATAAAATAATCACACAACACAGAATATATAATTAAACTAAGTTAAATGAACAAAAACATTTGCTAAACAGCATTATAAACCTAATAAAATAATCACACAACACAGACTTCACTTGCATTTTTCTGCAAACAGTTCTTTCTATGCATTCCAATCTGGACTGATTTATAGACAGGAAGATCGTGTTCCTTTGAAATCTGCTCAATAGCTCAGGTCTGGTTAAACTGATTAATTTCAGCTTGCTTGGCTTTGCTGCAATACAAGCAGACAGCTCCACCTACTGGCTATTTTAATAAATGCACTGCTTCTCAATGCTTTTCAATAGCAGTCACATTACTGGAAAAAAAGGTTGTTATTCTGAAACGGTGTAAACTGAACCGTTGTAAAACGAGGGCCACCTGTATATATATATATATATATATAAATATATATATATATATATATATATATATATATATATATAAATATATATATATATATATATATATATATACACACACAGTTTTTATATATATATATATATATATATATATATATATATATATATATATATATATATAAATATATATGTGTGTGTGTGTGTGTGTAATTTTTGACCACTTTTCTTCCAAATTTACTCTTACAATTGTGTTATTTCTATTGATCCAGAGAGGCTGGAGTGGATCCAACACAATTTATAACATTGCCCCTGCAATGTTTGTCCCTAACTGGTTCCAGAATAAAACCTCCAGATAAAGCACATCCCCCTAGACTTGAAAACAATGCAAATGAATAAAGTGCTTAATTACTAATATATTTGCTATACATATATACATTAGGACTTTTAATGTCCCTTTAACTCTGAGATAGCTCTCTCTAAACCACCACCTCTTGGTTTAGCTTGAGCACAGAAGTTTCTTCCCCTGTGAAAAGGATCATTAAAAATAAACAAAATAATTGCAAAATGTACCCGAAGCATCTTAATAAACTTTAGTGGAGAATTTTTAAGAAGAAAAGTTAAAAATTACTACAGAAAAGTAATTACTTGCTAGATTGTGGGTGTTTTTATAGTGAGCTAAATGACTGGCTATTGTTTGTATGTGTTAATATGGACACTGTTTGAGTTTTTGCTAATGGTTGCAACTAACATTTCCATATTTTCAAGAAGTACTTTTGCCATGCAAGCTATCACCATGTGTTCATGGGAGGGATATTAGATCTGCATGCTGAGTATAGAGATCTTGAGGGGGCAATACAGGACAGGTAGCCCTTTGTTTACAGCTGTTCACTTTGCACAAATTCACAATAACAACAGTTACAGCATTAACAGCAATGGCAGTATAAACCCAGACGTGGTTCATAAGAAAATAACGTCACACTTTATGTAAACTATAATGTAAAATATAATGAACTGAAACTGTGTGAGAGACTACTGAGATATTTATTCTCTGAAACTGAAGAGACTTTGCATTTAAAGGGACTATGTGACAAAATTTAGTGCAAGATTACAAGTGGATAGTTATTTAATGGTCCTGCTTGCGCTCTAACTCTGCTGGAAGTAAGATTTTTGCGTGCGCTGGTTAGCATGTATTACAAGTTGAAAGTAAAAAGTTATTGGTCGCACTCTAACCTGATGTGTGCAAAAAGCCCAACTTAGAATATCTTGTGTGCTATCGTATTCCCCAATAGAATTCAATGGAGCAAATAAAACTGGGAAAAAAACACCAACTTGCGTGCAAACAAGATCACATATTCTCAAGTGCGCTAACCTGACATGAAAATATGAAAATTTTACTTTCCAATGTTCTTCGCATAGTATACAATGCATTTATGTGTTTATATGTGTATATATGTCTGTAAATACATATCTACACAAATAAATACATCTGTACACACACACACACACATATATATATACATACATACATACATACATATACATCTTTAGACATGTCTATGTATGTAACTCTATATTAAAGCCCTTTGCCTGCCTTTTTATTTCTAACACCTGAGACCTCATATCTTTGAGCCTTTATAACTTTTTTGTGCAATTTAAAAAAAAATATTTTTTATTAGATAGTGTTTGAGGGTGACTGTACTTTCACATGTATTTTTTATATTTTGTTTTGTGAAACCGTTAACCAGAGCTCTAAGTTTGTTAACTTCAATTGCATTTGCTTTCAACTTCTAATACAAGCGCTACATACGACGCATGCAAACACCCGAGATAAACAGGATATCGATCACGTGTAACTGTTAGCACGCCACTCGTAATCTGGCCCTTAGTGTTTTGGGATGTGCATTTTTTGTATTTTAAGTTTTTTTTTACAGTGTCCAAACGTTTTTAGCTAATAGTTTTTAGATTTTATCAGAGTAAGGATTTTTACATTTATGTATGTATGTATTGGGTACTTGTAAAGCGCGGCTAATCACCCGTAAGGGTCTCAAGGCACTGCTCATTTTATCGACCTCGGAAGGATGAAAGGCTGAGTGGACCTCGCCGGGGATCGAACCTGCAACCCTGGGGTTGCTACAGAGCTCAGCCACAGTGCCTTAGCATTATAACATGCATGTCACAGCTTTGAATATAATACTATTATATTATTTATTTTATTTTGCTCAGATTTTTTTGTATAGCATTGTATAGAGAGGGCTGTTTATACTAGTTTGCTTTGCTAAATGCTTCTCTTTTTTAGCTTCTCTAAGCGAATAGTCTATGGAAACTGAAGGACCACAGTGTGTTTATTTGGGACACACTGGGAACATACAGCTAAATTTATTGAGTACAAAACATTGTGGCCAGGGAAAGCAATTGTACACTCACTTGAATGACTTAGAAATTTGTGAAAGTTTTTGGACCCCAGGGAATATATTATATTTATATTTGTACAATTATATGCTAATTGGAATGATAAATATAAAAAATAAAATTGTGTACTGTTTTTAGATTTGTGCAAAATGGCACACGAACGGCATTAAAAATTATAACCAGTATGATAAGAGTTGTAGAACAGATCTGGCGAACAATGTCTCAAATTTTAGGTATTAATTAGTAATAGAAGTATAATTATTATTTCTAACTAAAGTTGTCATTATTTTTACTTAGATTAAATAGACAGACTCATAAAAAAAAATTATCTTTAGTTTTTATATTTTTTGGAAAATTCTAGCGGACATCTTCAATAAAGTGATATGTATAACAGTTAAACAAAATATTACTTGGAAGGAATCTAATTTTAAAAGAAAGCAAAACTGTGGGATGTTTTTATTTTGGATGACTTTTAATTGACTTCATGATTATTTTATTATTGTAGTCCGTACATTATTGGCACAATGAACCAAAGTGTTTCTTCATCTCCAAATTTAGAGCTGCACCACAACTTCAGGTAAGAAATCACCTTCAATGAAGATGTTGTCCATGTTACTGTTTGTGTCAATAAATAAATGCTAAGCAGATGACATTAATAAATCTGTCTTTTCATACATCTTACCCAAACACGATTCTTGTTTGTTTATTATATATTTAAAAGCATACAGAAAACTTGTTTAAAGTTCTTGCAAACACAAATATGCAACCGGTAGTTATTTTAAAGAACCTTTACAGATTATAAATATGACACTGGTTCTGCTATTAATATTACTGAATTCATTTACCTGTTATTTTCTCTATATATACTGGCTAGACTTTTTTTTGTTTTGTTTTTTAATTAAGCAGCAGTTATGCTCGGAATTTTTATCTTTAGGTAACCCAACTTGTCTCTTAGGTCCCGATGGTCTAAAGCTCTCTGGGCTGGCGAGATTATTACAGAATGCTCACCTGTACTTCATTTTCTCTGGGGGAAACCTGAAAACAGGGTGTCTCGCTAAGGGGCATATACTGCATTTTCATATAAAAAGTGCACAACAAAAATTGTATTTTAAACATCACATAAAACAAATAATGTAACTATTCACACAAAATTAAGCAGGGAAAAATGTATTCTTAAGGTGCATCAAAAATCGTAACAAAATTGTTCATCAACAATTATATTTTATCAAAAACTTAAAAATTTGTATGGAAATTATACACGAATAAATCATATTAACTATGCACAGTGTAAATCGTAATTTAAGTGCACTGGATGTGCATAAAAAAGCAAGAAATTTGTACTTAAATGTAAGAAATGCAAAGCGTAATGGTTGTTTTTTTTTGTAAAATGGGCTGAACATCAGCGTTCCATGGGTACATATGAAATTGTCTATCTATCCTAGTGTAATTCTGTAAAGATTTTTGCACTACAGATCTCAGTTTTTTCTCGCCAACTAAAAGGTGGCAACCTTTTTTCAAAACATTCAAAATACTTATAACTCTAGCAGAAAAACACATGCATACGAAAAGATAGGTAAGATGATATTTGCAAAAAGCAACGTAATGCGTTTTATATTGGCTACAGGATATCATTTTTAAAGAGTGCCCCCTGCTCACTGCTAACTTCACTCCACCTTGCAAAGTTTCCCTTTCTAGCAAGCTCCATTACTTTCAATAGGGGACTTCTCGCCACTCGCAGGGACTGCCCCTTTTTTATAATTCCACCAGGGCAGCCCCTGCAAGGGTTAGTGAGAAAAATAATGTCTGAATTGCGAGGTTTAGATAATTGGGTCCTTTCTCATATTTACCTAATCTAAATAGCCCCTTTTTTTCCTTCAGCCACCCCCCCCTATATAAATGGGTCAATCTCCATCATTTACAGTATTAAAGGGACATGAAGCCAACATTGTTTTCATGATTCAGATAGAGTATGCAATTTTAAACAACTTTATATTTTACTTCTTTTATTAAATTGTCTTTGTTCTCTTGGTATCTTTTGTTCAGAAGCAGGGACATAAGCTCAGGAGCGTGCATGTGGCTGGAGCACTATATGGCAGCAATTATGCAAGAATGTTATCCATTTGCCAGATCACTACATGCAAGCACTATTTTCTGCCATGTAGTGCTCCAATAACCTATCTAGGTATCTCTTCAAAAAAATTATATTTGATAATAGAAGTAATTTGGAAACATTTTTAAAACTGTATGCTCTGTGTGAATCACAAAAGAAATGTTTTGGGTTTCAGATCTCTTTAATGACCAATTAACAGGGTAGTAATACATTTAAGAGGTAATGCTAGTAGACTTCACTATTTTGTAAGCCATAACTGGGCATATTAATGTCATGTAAATAATTAATAGCTGTACATACTAACAAGTTAATCTCTCCATTTGACCCTCAGTCAAGGCCATCATTTTCTCTTATTTATGTTCCTGGTGCTTTTGAGAATATCATGTTAGCAAGAACCTTGTCTTATTCTGATATCTTCTACCTAAGGAGGTTTAAGAATACATAAACTGTTTTAATTCTATAAATATGTAGACAGAAAAGGAATATTATACAAAGGGTGATTAACATGGGATCTTATTTCTCAATATGTACTAGAAATGTGCGATTCGTTTCGTATTGATTCGGAAATTCAGCCGAATTCGGTAAATTCGGGATTCGTATCGATTCGAATTTCCGAATTAAAATAGTGCCGAATCTACCGAATAAATCCGAATTAGTTCGGATTTATTCGGTAGATTCGGATGGCCATGGATTACACTAGTATTGTACAGTAAATTAGGTTATATCACTCTGCTATGGGTTACACCTAATATACAGTACATAATACTAGTCTAATACACAGCACATCCCACCTAATACTGAAATTCCGAATTTCCGAACCGAACAGAGCCAAATTTATTCGAATCCAAATAAATCTGAAACGAATCCGAACCGAATTGATTCAAAGTTTTCCGAATTCAAATCGATCCAAACCGAAATTCGAAAAAAATCCGAATCGATCCGAACCGAACCAAATTTTTTCGACATGCACATGTCTAAAATGTACTGTATTTCTTTTTAGCTATATTAGTCTCTGTAAATGCGGATAAAAATCACTTTCTTTTATATTTCAGATGGGTATTATGTGCAAACCATACAGATCCAGTTAAAGGCTTCCTTGGAAGATATTTAAGAAGGAAATTAATTGAGACAGAAATAGAAAGAAACATGAGGAACAATGACCTCATAAAGATTATAGACTGGATTCCCAAGGCATGGCACCATCTTAACAGTTTTTTAGAAGCACATAGCTCTTCTGATGTTACTATTGGTAAGTGATTGAGTAAAAAAAGAACCAAATCTATCATATATTTTTTAACATTCCAAAAGTTGTTTTTTTTTCCCTATGAAAAGTGATGTTGCAAATTTGTTTTGCTGTTGCAAGCATTTTTTCCACTTCTCTAGACTTAGGATGGGTACTTGTCTCTGAAAGCACTGTGGAATGTATGGCAGCTCTGCTTTATATTTGCCTAGACCACTGGTCAGTACAGATTACTGGGTCACAACACCATATTTACTGGGTCACGACTTGTGTGTGTGTGTGTGTTATAGAAGAGTGTGTGTGCTGTGTGTATGTGTAATATGAGTGTGTGTGTGTGTTGCATGAGAGTGTGTGTGTGTGTGTTGTATGAGAGAGTGTGTGTGTGTAATATGAGTGTGTGTGTGTGTGTGTTGTATGAGAGGGTGTGTATGATGTGTGTGTATGTATAAATTGAGAGAGTGTGTATGATGTGTGTATGTGTAATATGAGATGATGTGTGTATGTGTAATATGAGAAGGTGTGTGTATGTGTCATATGAGTGTGTGTGTTATATTAGAGTGTGTGTATGTGTAATATGAGAGAGTGTGATGTGTGTGTGGTCTATATGTTTAATATGAGAGGGTGTGTGTTATCTGAGAGTATGTGGTGTGTGTGTGTACTTTGAGTGTGTGTGTTAGTGTATTGTACTCTTTCCCGCCCACCCCCACCTCTTAATACAACTTCTCTGTCAGCTCAAGATTTTGCCAGCCACTTCAATAACTAAATTGATTCCATCAGAAACGAAATCAGATCTCAGTATGCTTCCAGACTCTCACCCCATCAAAAGCTTGCACTTACCTAAAACCCACATAGCCATATATTTAGCTCTTTCGCCCCTGTTACTGAGGAAGACGTTTCTGCACATATACTGCGCTCTCACCTTACTACCTGTCCCCTTGACCCCATCCCCTCACAGCTACTCCCATCCCTCTCTTCTACACTTACCCCTATAGTCACACACATTTTAAACCTCTCCCTCAGCGCTGGTATATTTCTCTCATCTCTAAAACATGCACTGGTCACACCTATCCTCAAAAACCTTCTCTTGACCAAACCTCCCCATCCAACTACTGCCCTATTTCCCTACTCCCTCTTGCCTCAAAGCTTCTTGAAAAGCTAGTACATGCACTCCTATCCCATTTCCTCACATTACACTCCCTCCTTGACCCACATCAATCTGGATTTCGCCCCCATCACTCCACAGAGACAGCAATCGTTAAGTTTACCAACTACCTACTCACAGCAAAATCCAAAGGCCACTTCTCTCTGCTTATCCTCCTTGATCTGCAGCCTTTTATACTGTTGACCACCCTCTTTTGCTCCAAACCCTCCAATCCATTAGCATTAGTGACACAGCCCTCTCGTGGTTCTCTTCCTACCTGTCTAACCATACCTTTAGTGTAGCCTTCTCTGGGGGTTCCTCTGCCCTGTTACCACTTTCTGTTGGGGTACCACAAGGTTCTGTCCTCGGTCCCCTTCTCTTCTAAATCTACATGTCATCATTAGGTTCCCTAATAAAGTCCCATGGGTTTCAATATCAGTTGTATGCAGACGACAAACAAATCTACATCCCTTTTCCAGACCTATCTCCTTCCTTGCTAACCCGTGTCACTAACTGTCTTTCTCACATCTCTTCCTGGATGTCCTCTCACTACCTTAAGCTAAATCTCTCCAAAACTGAGCTCCTTATTTTCCCCCTTTCTTCTAAAATCTCCACCCCCATCTCTCTATAACTGTCGACAACTCCATCATTACTCCTACCCCGCATGCCCGATGTCTTGGGGTCATACTTGACTCAGATCTTTCTTTCACTCCTCACATTCAGGCCTTGGCTAAATCCTGCCACTTCCAGCTTCAAAACATCTCTAAAATTAGACTTTTCCTAACACAAGACACAACTAAGATTTTCATCCACTCTCTCATCCTTTCCCGCCTTGACTATTGCAACTCCGTCCTCTTTGGTCTCCCTAGCTGCTGTCTAGCTCCTTTACAATCCATAATGAATGCCTCTGCCAGGCTCATCTTCCTTACATGTCACTCTTCATCTGCTGTACCTCTATGCCAATCCCTTTACTGGCTTCCTCTTGCCTCCAGGATTAAACACAAAATTCTGACTCTGACATACAAAGCTCTCCCCTCTATATTTCTAACCTTGTCTCCAGATACTCTCGCTCCCTTCCCCTTTGCGCTGCTCATGACCTCCTACTCTCTTCCTCTCTTGTTACCTCTTCACATTCCCGTTTACAGGACTTCTCCAGACTAGCTCCCATCTTGTGGAACCCTCTGCCTTGCTACACAAAACTCTCCCCTAGTTTTGAGAGCTTCAAGCACTCCCTAAAGACTCTTCTGTTCAGGGATGCATACAACCTACACTAACCTTCCCTAATGCCAGTTCCTCTCCTCCATTGCTATCTGCCATGAACCTCCTTAGAATGTAAGCCTAAGAGCCCAAACTGCTTGCAGATCACCTTCACAAGAGCTGACTACAACAGTGTGACACTAGGCAGGGCTCTCTACCCATTTGATCCCAAAAATTGCTACCTTGTATACGGCCTATGTTTATAGCGCTACGGAATCTGATGGCACTCTACAAATAACTGATAATAATAATAATTATGAGAGAGTGTGTGTGTTATTACCTTTTACAACACTTTCAAGTGTGACTACAATCAGGAATAAAGTATACACACATTTTACTCACTTTGCCAAAAATTGCAGCAAAAACATTTTAGCACTCCCTATGCTATGTATATAAACAAAAATGTTTTAATATCCCTTTAAAATTTGTTAAAAGGATATGAAACCTAAACATTTTATTTGGTTATTCAGATAGAGCACACAAATAATTTTCCAATTTACTTTTTACACATTGTTATTATTATTATCATTTATTTGTATGGCACCACCAAATTCCGTAGCACTGGGTACAATGATAGGGGTATACAATGACAAAGATTTGTGATAAAAACATAACAAAACTAAACAAATCTAGTACAGGAGGAAGAGGGCCCTGCTCCGGAGAGCTCACAGTCTATAGGTTTAGGGTGCATAAGACATAAGGTTGGGGTAGCTTGTTACATCGGTTGTATATGCAGCAGTGAGTCAGGCAGTTCATGTACATGTATTAGTTTGGTTCGGATGGGGGATGGAGGAGAGATGGTAAGCCTCTCTGAATAGGTGAGTTTTCAAGGAGCGTCTGAAGCTATACAAGGTTGGAGACAGTCTAATTGAGCGGGGTAGAGAGTTCCAGAGGACAGGAGCAGCTCGTGCGAAGTCTTGGAGGCGGGAGTGAGATGTAGAGATAAAAGGAGTGTAGAGATGTAGGACAGAGGTTGATCGAAGAGGACGGGATGGGGAATATTTCACGATGAGAGAGGAAATATAGTTGGGAGTTAGACTGCTAAGTGCTTTGTAGGTTAGGGTTAATACTTTAAATTGTATTCTGGAGTGTATGGGGAGCCAGTGTAGAGAATGGCAGAGCGGAGCAGCTGATGTAGATCGTCGACTTAGGTGGATGAGTCTAGCAGAAGCATTCATAATAGATTGGAGAAAGGAGAGGCGGTGTTTTGGAAGGCCATTTAGGAGTAGATTGCAATAATCAATACGTGACAGGATGAGGGAATGAATAAGTATTTTTGTAGTTTTCTGAGTAAGGAAGGGACGAATTCGGGAAATGTTGCGTAGGTGTGAACGCAAGGATTTGGTAAGCGCTTGTATATGTGGGTTGAATGGGAGTTCTGAGTCTAGTGTGACCCCAAGACAGCGGACCTGGGGTGAGGTGTTGAGTATAGAGTCTCCAACCATCAAAGAAATGTCAGGTGTTAGATGTCTCGAAGAGGGGGGGATAAGAAGCAGCTCAGTTTTGGACAGATTGAGTTGGAGGTAGTGTGAAGACATCCAAGAGAAAATCGCAGAGAGGCAGTCAGAAATCTGGTTGAGTAAAGAGGGAGAGATATCAGGATAGGAAAGATAGATTTGGGTATCATCAGCATATACGTGGTACTGGAATCCAAAGGAGGCTATAAGTTTTCAAAGGCAGGATGTATAAAGAGAGAAAAGCAAGGGGCCTAAAACAGAGCCTTGTGGTACCCCAACTGAGAGAGGCATAGGATCACAAGATATGTTGTTAAAGGAAACTGAAAACGAGCGGTTTGAAAGATATGATGCAAACCAGGAGAGGGCTGTGTCTCGGATGCCAAATGAATGTAGTATTTTTAGAAGGAGAGGATGGTCAACTGTGTCAAAAGCTGCGGACATGTCAAGAAGAATTAGTAAGGAGTAATGGCCTTTTGCTTTAGCTGATAACAGGTCATTTGTTACTTTAGCAAGAGCGGATTCTGTTGAGTGTTTAGGGCGGAAACCAGATTGTAGTGGATCAAGTAAGTTAGTTGTGAGAAATTGAGTTAGCCGATTATAGACCAGTCATTCCAATAATTTTGAAGCAAAGGGAAGTTAGGAGACCAGTCAATAGTTAGAAGGCGTGGAGGGGTCAAGTGATTTTTTTAGGATTGGTATGATTGACGCATGCTTGAATGTGTCAGGAAATGTGCCAGCGGTGAGAGATTGGTTAAAAAGAAAGGTAGGGGGTTAATGAAGCAGAGAGAGAGGGAATAAGTTGTGAAGGAATAGGGTCAAGTATGCAGGTTGTGAGATGAGCCAAGGATAGGAGTGCAGAGACTTCTTCCTCTGTTACAGGAGGGAAGTAGCATAGATTTTTGTTAATAGAAGGGGTGGGTAGGATTGCTGGGTTTGAGGGGTGTGAAGTGCAGATCTCTTTTCTAATGGTGTCAATTTTATTTTTGAAGTGATCAGCAATAATTTGAGCAGTGAGGTTGGTAGTGGGCAGGGGGTGGTGCAGGCAGACGTAGAAGGGAGTTAAAGGTTGAGAACAGTTTTCTGGTGTTGGTGCGTGAGATGACACAAGGGAGGAGAAATAGACTTGTTTGGCTAGGCTAAGCGCAAAGTTGTAGGACTTAAGGGTGAATTTATAATGTTGGAAATCAGCACAGGTGCGTGATTTCCTCCATGGCCGTTCAGCAGCCCGTGAGCATGGCTGAAGATATCTGGTCTGTTTAGTGTGCCACGGTTGCCGTTGAGTGATTGATGTACGTCAAAGAGTGGAGGGTGCAGTTTTGTCAAGTGTTGATTTTAGTGCCGAATCATACTGTAGAGTCACGAGGTTTGGACAAGAGAGGGATGAAATGTCAGAGAGCAGAGGACTCAGTTGAGTGGAAAAGTCTGTGAGATCCAAGTCATTTAAATTCCTGTAAGGTAGCAGTTTTTTGGGGGCTTGCAAAGATGTAGCAGGTAGAGTAAGAGAGAAAGTTAGTAGATGGTGGTCAAAGAGAGAAAAGGGGAAGTTAAGGGAGTTGGAAACAGAACAGAGATTTGTGAAGACCAGATCTATGGAGTTGCCTTCACAGTGTGTTGGAGATGTTGTCCACTGGGACAGGCCTAAAGAGGTGGTTAGGCTTATCAAGGGGTATGTTGAAGTCCCCTAAGATGAGAGATGGGACATTACAAGAGAGGAAATGTGGAGGCGGAAACCAGATTGTAGTGGATCAAGTAAGGAGTTAGTTGTGAGAAATTGAGTTAGCCAATTATAGACTTCATGGAGGCACATTCATAAACATGATCTATTCTAGATGATGTAGTCTGTATCAGTTTACATTAAGGGGTTGTACACATGTAAGCAGTCTCACTGATTTTTTTCAAGTGATTTGGGATGATCAACTTTCTTGCTATGTATATAAAGAAGCATATTTAAAGGGATACTAAACCCAATTTATTTATTTCATGATTCAGATAGAGCATGCAATTTTAAGCAACGTTCTAATTTACTCCTATTATCAAATTTTCTTTGTTCTCTTGCTAACTTTATTTAAAAAGCAGGAATGTAAAGCTTAGGAGCCGGCCCATTTTAACTTCAGCACCCTGGATTGCTACATTTATCCACCAATAAGCAAGTGTAACCCAGGTTCTGAAGTAAAAATGGGCTGGCTCCTAAACTTTACATTCCTGTTATTAAATAAAGATAGCAAGAGAAAGAAGAAAAATTGATAATAGGAGTAAATTAGAAAATTGCTTAAAATTGCATGCTCTATCTGAATCATTAAAGAAAAAATGTGGGTTTAATATCCCTTTAAGTGACAATAAGAGTGCTGTATTTGTGGTGACAATAAGAGTGCTGCGTGTGCATAGAGAACGGTCTGTTTGCAGTGACAGAGTTTTATTTGCGAGACAGAGGCATCGGTTTACCTATGAGACTGGATGGTGAACGAGATGGATGTGGGTGTCTTCTGCACTAATGCTCTGGAGCTACTTCTTTGCTAAAAGGGTCACTGGTTAATTACAATCTGTATTCAAACATGCAGGTGATATAAATTGAAGAGAAGAATTTCTATTTGCATTGTCAGCTGTGCTTGATATTAAATTTTTCTCTGTGAAAAAAATCACAAAAAGACAAAGGCGCCTCCTAGTGTAATACAGTTGGTGAAAGAGATTTGTTAGGTAATCAAAAAGGTACTCACAAGTGGAGCAGCACCCAATTGTGCTAAATCAAACAGACAGGAAGCCTGATGAAACAGACAGCAGTCTGAGAAACGCGTTGCTTGTTCTTTTAATATCTAGTGTCATGAGACACTGAGATTTTTATTTTATTAATAAAATTTGGTTTTATGTAAACCTCTTTGTGAGAGTCTGAGCTCTGTCAGTCCGGCAAGACATTGGAGAAACCAGTTTCCTTGCAGTGTCAGTGAGCTGGGACACTGTGAGATCCCAGTCTGTTTGATTTAGCACAATTGGGTGCTGCTCCACTTGTGAGTACCTTTTTGATTACCTAACAAATCTCTTTCACCAACTGTATTACACTAGGAGGCGCCTTTGTCTTTTTGTGATTTTTTTCACAGAGAAAACTTGCTCTTAGATCCTGATTTCCCTGACAAAGCAGCTGACTCCAGTCATCATCTGTGTTCCTGATCATTGATCATCCTGGTATTTGATCACATTCATCATTTGGGACTATACCCACCCCAATTGGGACATTTACCATCTATATAACATTGCAGAAGAAGACAGCATTTCCAGATAAGAACCTTTCAGGAATTTCTTATTACTGTATTTGTTATTATTTGTGTTGTATCCTATGTTTCTCATAGTCCCATATTTATAAGAATTGTTTCTTTTTTGTTTACATTATTCCGTATACTATATTTTATTATAGTTATTATATGTAATATCTTGTTCTCTTCTCTCTTAGCCTATTTACATAGTAATCATATAGGGTCCTGTGCGCCCCCTAGTAGTAACACACCCTTAGTGTTACTGATTGTTTCTTTTGATATTAAATTACATTTTAATCTCCAGAACAGTCCAACGATTGCAGCTACACCCTGGGGACAGTAGTATGAAATGCACAGTCTGTAGGGAAAGCTGCCATCTTTCACCTTTTACTGATCCAAATTGCGGCCATCTTGGTTAAAGGAGGCTACGAGAAACCACTACTAAGCATAGCTTGAATAAAAGAATAAAATCTATCTCTGTTTTCATAAAAATGGGTGCATTGTTTGTTTTTTGCCATAGGTTAGTCACATTATTCAAATTAGGAGAATTAATGCACTACTAAGAGCAAGCTGGTAATTGGTGGCTGCACATGTCATCAGATGTGTATGAATAGCTCCCAATAGTGTATTGCTAGTCAGGAGCAGATTTTAACTTTGCTACAGCCCCTTTTTCAGGGGTTATATTCATGCAGCAGTGCAATAATTATGCCCTAACACATTATAACATTTTCTCTTTGCACTTGTATTTCCCTTTAACCCCTTAACTGCAGAAGATGGATCACAAGTGCTCGTCATGTACACAATGTTTTTAGTATGGATTCCAAAGAAATCCTGGGATGTTGGTGACTTCACCACTTATATACGTGGTGACATCACCAAGCTCCAGAAACCCTGATGTGCTGGGCTGCTATGGAGAACGTTAGGGGTTTGGATTGGGGGGGGGGGGGTGTAAATATCCAAATCCCTTAGTCTCTACTCCCTAATGTAGAATAAATAATTGACAAACACACAATAAAAAGATAATGCAATAGCACTTTTGAATTTGATATGAGCCAAACAATATCTTCTCACAAATTTCAGCCATCAGCCAATTACAAAATGCATATTTGTATATACACTGTGCACTTTTGAACATGCTCAGTAGGTGCTGGTGCCTCAGAAAGTGCGCATATAAAGACACTGAACATTTTAATGATGGAAGTAAATTGGAAAAAAAAATTGCATGCTCTATCTGAAACATCAAACTTTATTTTGACTTTAGTGGCCCTTTAAGCCCTAAAAACCCACAAGTTTTTCAGTCACCTGCTCTTTCAAACAGTGTGCATTTTAGGGTTAAAAAGTTTAAGAACAATTATTAAAAGATTATATTAAACAATGCACTTTTTAATGAGGTTGTTTTTAGGTACTTATTATAGGCTGTCAAAAAGGCATAGACCCTTAGGTTTAAAGCCCAGGAGTCCTGCATTAAAATTAAATCCCCCCCCCCAGTAAAAGTTTTTATAGCCAGATGATCATGGTAATAGCGTTCACCTGCATGAATAAAAGTGCATTTTTTGAGTAGAGTCATGCAGATCAGTTATATACATACTAGTCCTAAATCCCGTTCACACGGGCCATTTTTTGCAGGGTACAGCGGTCCCACCCCTTGCGCTCTCTCCCTCCCCCTCTCTTTTGCTCTCTCTCTCTCCCCCCTCTCTTTTGCGCTTTCTCTCCCCCTCTCTTTTGAGCTCTCTCTCTCCCCCCCTCTTTTGCAATCTCTCTCTCTCTCCTCCTCTCTTTGGCTCTCTCTCCCCCTCTCTTTTGCGCTTTCTTTCCCCCTCTCTTTTGAGCTCTCTCCACCTTTCTTTTGAGCTCTGTCTCTCCCCCTCTCTTTTGAGCTCTCTCTCTCCCCCCTCTCTTTTGCGCTCTCCCCCCTCTTTTGCGCTCTCTCTCTCCCCCCTCTTTTGCGCTCTCTCTCCCCCCTCTTTTGCGCTCTCTTTCTCCCCCCTCTCTCTCTCCTCTCTCCCCCTCTCTCTCTCCCCTCTCTCCCTCTCTCTCTCTCTCTCTTGCTCCCTCTCCCCTCTCTGTCTCTTTCCCCCCCTCTCTCTCCCCCCTCTCTCTCTCCCCCCCTCTCTCTCCCTTCTCTCTCTCCCTCCCCCTCCCCCTCTCCCCCTCCCCTCTCTCCCTCCCCCTCCCCTCCCCTCTCTCTCTCCCCCTCTCTCTCTCCCCCTCCCCTCTCTCTCTCCCTCCCCTCTCTCTCCCTCCCTCCCTCCTCTCTCTCTCTCTCTCTCTCCCTCCCCTCTCTCTCTCCCCCCTCCTCCCTCTCTCTCTCCCCCCTCCTCTCTCTCTCTCCCCCTCCTCTCTCTCTCCCTCCCCCCTCTTTCTCTCCCTCCCCCCTCTTTCTCTCCCTCCCCCCTCTTTCTCTCCCTCCCCCTCTTTCTCGCCCTCCCCCCTCTTTCTCTCCCTCCCCCCTCTTTCTCTCCCCCCCTCTTTCTCTCCCTCCCCCCTCTTTCTCTCCCCCCCTTTTTCACTCCCCCCCCTCTTTCTCTCCCTCCCCCCCCTCTCTCTCCCCCTCTTTCTCTCCCTCCCCCCTCTCTCCCTCCCCCCTCTCTCTCTCTTTCCCTCCCCCCCTCTCTCCCTCCCCCCCTCTCTCTCTCCCTCCCCCCCCTCTCTCTCTCTCTTTCTCTCTCTCTCCCTCTCCCCCCCTCTCTTTTGATCTCTCTCTCCCCTTTCTTTTGCTCTCCCTCCCCCTCTCTTTTGCTCTCTCTCCCTCTCTTTTGCTGTCTCTCTTGTGCTCTCTTTATCTCCCCTCTTGATCTCTCTCTCCCCTCTTGATCTCTCTCTCACCTTTCTTACCTTTTCCCTACCCCCTCTCTCCCTTCTTTTGAGCTGTTTTGAGCTCTGTCTGCACGTCCTTTCCCGTGCCCGCCTGGCCCTGCCCCCTTCATGCTCGGCCACACCCCTTCACGGGCCTTCATACTCGCCCACGCCTGCTTCACGCTCGCCCCTGCTCGGCCACGCCCACTTCTGCTCACACTGCAGAGACTTAGGGACTGTAAGGCCAGGTGTGTTTGTCCTCGTGCTGTCTCTACTGCACATAACAGCTTCGGACAAACACACTTGGCCTTTTATAGTATAGGATATCCAAAGGCAATTATTTATATGAGAATAACTGATTCTTCTTTTGACTGTTTATAACAGTTGAGTTTAGTTTATAAAAACACACACACACATATCATTGCTTACAATCTTGATTATTAAAATTTGAATAAAAATATACACTTTTCCAAACTTTGCTGGGTCTATTGATAAAGTCCCAATACATAATATTTATAGGTTTCTCACTGAAGAATAACCTACAATATGCCTTAAATGTGAGCAGCATAAAAAAAACCTCTCTAAAACCGTTTAGCGCATGGAAGGGCAATTATACAATACTTGAGGGATTCATTTTGTTTGATATTATTCTTAAACTCTGTATATTTTATTAGTTTCATTACGCTCTATTAAAATAAGTCCAACCATATCCACTTATCCAGCTCACTGTGCCCCTTTGAATTTGTATAGTCCTTTGCCTCTCCAAACAGAATGCTGTGTGTTCCTGAAATAGGGGAGACTGTTTAGATCTTTGATCTTATGATAACAATATTCCTTTTGAAGTAAGTAGCAACTGTTTACTGAATAAGGATGAAGACAACAAAAACATTGGGGGAGATTTTATTTTTAAAATAAAGTTAACAGAGACAGATTCGGACACTTGTGCAAGCCAAAGTCATATACATCTCACAAATTTGAAGGCCGTTACATATGTACAGCACATATTTTTTTAATTAGTATTAAAGGGACAGTCTAGGCCAAAATAAACTTTCATGATTCAGATAAAGCATGTAATTTTAAACAATTTTCCAATTTACTTTTATCACCAATTTTGCTTTGTTCTCTTGGTATTCTTAGTTGAAAGCTTAACCTAGGAGGGTCATATGCTAATTTCTTAGACTTTGAAGCCCACCTCTTTCAGATTGCATTTTAACAGTTTTTCGCCACTAGAGGGTGTTAGTTCACGTATTTCATATAGATAACACTGTGCTCGTGCACGAGAAGTTATCTGGGAGCAGGCACTGATTGGCTAAACTGCAAGTCTGTCAAAAGAACTGAAAAAGGGGCAGTTTGCAGAGGCTTAGATACAAGATAATCGCAGAGGTTAAAAGTATATTATTATAAATGTGTTAGTTATGCAAAACTGGGAAATGGGTAATAAAGGGATTATCCATCTTTTAAAACAATAAAAATTCTGGTGTACACTGTCCCTTTAAAATGTTTTCACAGTCAGTCAGAGTAAAATAAAATAAAATGTGGCCCCTTATGTGAAAAGCTTGAACCCCCTGACTTTTAAAATAGACCTTCCCTTCATGCCCTGTTATGTTAGTAAACTGTCAGACACAAACATCTGTTGCCTTTGAAACTGCATATTTTATTTTCCATTTTGTCCTGTTACTTTCTCCTAATAATGCTGTGACAATATTCTATTTTTCCATAAAAGATTTCTAAATGATTTTTTGTTTAAAACTATACTGGCTAGTATGATTCATATAGTATAGTATTCAATATTATTTTTTAAATTGTGACTTGCCTGTTAAATAATTGTCTGTAAAGGATCATAAATAACTTTTGCTTATGCAACAGAGAAATAGTCAGAATCCATCTAGCATATTGAATCCCATGACTAAAATTACTATATTTTAATTGCATTTTATTTATACTTTATTAATACCCTGTCCTTACACTCTTCTTGTCTAGAATGTATGCACATAGCACCAACATAAAAAAACACATCCTTTTCACTAGTTTCTATGGTTACCAGACTTTTCTCTAGTTCTTTGTATTAAAGTAGGTTCAAAGTTCTTTGCAGTACATAAAATGTAACTCTCCTATACACCTTTGTATGCCGCCTTTTGAAAATAATGTGTAACTATCATCATTATGATCCAATCTTGACATCATGCTGTGATTCAGTAATAACTGCAATATTCAAATTGCTTATAGTCATTTTTTGTGATTTTCCCCCAAAGCTTCACAAATATAAAGACCTTTGGAACATTTTTAAAGTAATTTGTATTTATACACATCCTCCCTGCATTTAGATATACTTTTTAATTTTAATCCATTGGCTACCAGAGTGGGCTGATATCTATTACAATACATTGGGGCCTATCAAGCTCTGAACGGAGCTTGAAGGCCCGTGTTTCTGGCGAGTCTTCAGACTCACCAGAAACACAAGTTATGGAGCAGCGGTGTAAAGACCGCTGCTCCATAGCAGGCGGACAGACATCGCCGGAAATCAACCCGATCGAGTGCGATCGGGTTGATTGACACCTCCCTGCTGGCGGCCGATTGGCCGCGAGTCTGCAGGGGGCGGCGTTGCAACAGCAGTTCTTGTGAGCTGCTGGTGCAATGCTGAATACGAAGAGCGTATTGCTCTCCGCATTCAGCGATGTCTGTCGGACCTGATCCGCACTGTCAGATCAGGTCCGACAGACATTTGTTAAATTGGCATCATTGGGTAAATCCTTTAGACCAGGGTTCGTCAAACTTTTTTTTTTTCCCAAGACCCAGAGCCATGATACCACTTACCTTTGTGGCCCTATTTTTACGCTTGGTCTGAAAATTTGTTAAGTAGTATACAACAATTTAGTTGCAAGTGACTAAAATGTGTGCATATTATATTCCTGATTGTAGTCAAACTTAAAAGTGTTGTAAAAGGTAATAACACACACACACTACTCACTCTCATACACCACACACTGTCATACAACACACACACACTCATACAACACACACACACACACACACACCACACACTGTCATACAACACAAACACACACACACACCACACACTCTCTCATATAACACACATACCACACACTGTCATACCACACAAATACACCACACACTCTTTCATATAATACACACACTTTCCTACAACACATTCAAGTAGCGGCCCAGTAAACATGGTGTTGTGACCCAGTAATAGGTCCAGACCAGTGGTTTGAATAACTCTGCTTTATATGGTTTCTTTTGCCACAAAATATACCTTATTCTGGAGGGACTGGATAGTTGTGCTGCCATTTATTTTGTCAATGCCAGTTAAATGCAAATGTTTAAGCATGAAACTTAATTTTCTTGACATGCCATGTTAATATTCACAAACTTATTAAAGATCACAATTACCGCAAAATGCCATTGACAGGTATCACCAACTTCGTGAATAAACTTTGCATGAAGCTATGTTTATTTCATGTGAAAAACATTGGTATGTAAAATATTTACAGTACATACACAGTTAAGTTAAACACTTTATTATATATTAATAGTCAATAAAATGTTTTCCATGTTTTCAGGTAATTGACTGCAAATGACTCCCAATGTACAAATATATATATATAAATATATATATGTATGTGCATGTGTATTTTTGTTTTATTGTATATTTACTGTACATAATTAACATTCCAATGTTCTTCACTCACAGGATAATGCCCTTTTTATTGTAAATGTATGTGTGTGTATATATATATATATATATATATATATATATATATACTGTCTATATATACTTATACCTGTATATCTATTTCTATAGCTATATAGGCTTATATATGTATTTTACATGAACAGTATCATATATATATATATATATATATATATATATATATATATATATATATATATATATATATATATATATATATATATATATATACACAAAGGCAACAACAACTGCCAGGGTGTCAAGAAAGACAAATTCTATCCAATATAGTAAAGATCCACACTCACTGGACTTGGGTCAATTGTGACTATAATAAATATCACAATTGACACAAGTCCAGTGAGTGTGGATCTTTACTACATTTTATATAAATAATAAGTACATTATTTTCTATGTGAAGAACATAGGAATGTAAAATATGTGTTTTGCAATTTAGTTGTTTTTTTTTACACGGTCGGGTTAGCACACATGAAAACCTAGTAATCGTAAGGTGCGCTATTGAAATATTACATATAAAATATTTTAAAAAAATGAATAAAAATTATAAAGCATCCTGTAAAATATATAGATATTTTCTATGAATTATTTAGAATATTTTACCATATGTTTAATATTTTTAATTAATTTTGTTTGTTTCTTACTTTAACTTACCAATTTTGTGTGTAATATAATAGACATTATATTACAATTGGCATTTTTGGAGTTTAGTGTCCTTTTAAGTATAAGATTGGTAATAAATTTAAAACCTGTTGCAGAAAATTGAATTGGACAATTTAGCAATTATCTTTTATTAATATTCATAAAAAAATAAATTTTGATGGCAGATAATGACCAGAAGGCTAATTTTTTTATCTTCAGTGTGTGTTTTTTTATTCTCATGGTAGTCTAAGTTACATCTATAGCATTTTTTAATTCCTGTATTGTATTTTTAACTGCTGGAAGTTTGTTCTTGAAATCATGACCCTTCATTTTGTTATTCTCTTTGTGAAAATACTTTATAAAATCTTGATGATCTACACTGGTCAATCTCATGAATTATTTCCTTGTTTTTTTTATTTTATTGTTCTGTTGAACAGTTTATATAGTTTATTTATGCAATTTAGGAGATAGAGACTCCAAAATCATGCAAATTGTTTACAGTGAAGTCTGATTAGTGATGTATGTTTAATATAAACATCATACAATAGTTATTAAAAAGACATTTTAATGTACTTCAGTTTTAAAATTGACTTTGTTCTCTCTATTTGAAAAGCATATCTTGATATTCACAAGAGCAGCAGTGCACTGGTGGGGGGTAGCTGGTGATTGGTTGCTGCTTTCTATATTTTCTTCTTGTCATTTGCTCATGAAATGTGTTCAGTTATGTCCAAATAGTGTATTGCTGCTCTGGGGATGACTTTAACTATGTGTTACATGGGTTAAACACTTAGTTAAATGAGCACTATTAAACTTTCATGATTTATGTAGTTTTAAGAGTCTTTCCAATGTACTTCCATTATCCAATCATACATAGTCTTTTTATATGCATACTTTCTGAGGCACCAGCTCCTACTGAGCATGTGCACAAGTTCACAGTGTATACATTTACTAGTCTTTGATTGGTTGATGGCTGTCATATGGTACAGGGGGATGGCAAATTGGGAAAATAAATTTGTCAGAAAAAAGCTTCTGTTTATTTGAAATTCAGAATGTTATTGCATTGCCTTTTTATTACACACTTTTTAATTGTGCAATTCCACTTTTTTTAATGGTCCTTATAATGCAAGCAATGGTGCAATAATAACACATTTATTAGATCATTTTCTTTAATAATAGAACAATTGCTATGGAAGAACTAAGCTAATATTTTATTTTTAAATTAGAGAAAATATTTAATAATTGCTAATAAACTAGGGGCAAAAAAATAAACCTGTAATTTATCCATCAGGTCCTCGTCTTTTCCTGTCCTGTCCTATGGATGTAGACAGCTCCAGAATATGGTATACAGACCTTTGGAACTATTCAGTAATTCCGTATCTCCTGGAAGCTGTTAGAGAAGGCCTTCAAGTGAGTTGCTATACAGTTACTTCATTTGTTTTACATTTTTAATATCTGGACTCATTGACAAAAATTCAGCTATTATCATTTATCATGTAGTCATGTGATATTATATATATATATATATATATATATATATATATATATATATATATATCATGAAGAATTTATGGAAATTAATTATATTAAAAGAATAATGCAGAGCTGTTCTTTTGCTTCTTATGTCTGTAGATGTACGGCAAACGAGCCCCATGGGAAGATCCATCAAAGTGGGTATTAGAAACATTACCTTGGAACAATGCTTCTGTACAGCATGAATGCCCAGCCTTACTTCAGTTAAGACCAGAAGATGTGGGGTATGATGGATATGCCACTGCCAAAGAGGGAACAACTTCCAAAAACGTTCCAGAGAGTGAAAAAGAAGGTGATCCTTTGGTAAGTAAAGAGGCTTAATACCCTGTTTATATCATTGTTTGATTAAACCTGTCCACAAGTGGCTTATCTCTCGCTCGCTCTCTCACACATACACACACACATATATATATACTGTATATCCATTTAAATAGTAAATTCCACTCAATATTGCTACTCCAGTTCAAAATGATGTGCTTTGCATGTCTCATCATCGTTATAAATGGAACATTTATAACTTTCACTGAAAAAAATAAGAAGTGTGGCTGCACTATAATGTGGGTCGATATATGCATGTATATGTGTATGGTTAAATATAACATGCATATGTGATCCCTAGCGCTTTTTTATTTATGCTAAAGTCAACAAAAACTAATAAAATGACATTTAGATTCTCTGAATCAGGCTTATCTTTGGTAGAAAGTAACATACTGGAATAAAGTTGATCTTTTTTAATTATTGGCTATTTAAAAACGACCGAAAAATCTATTTTTCTTTGATAATGCAAAGATAAGATTAGAAAATATGCCAATAGAATATATAAAATGCATTTTATTATTTTTAATATACTATATAATATCTTATTGAAACATACAACTTTTACAAACACTTTTCATTGTTGCAAATCATATTAATAACAGAAGTATGTATGCTGCAGTACATGCCTGGAAAAGGCACTGCAATATTTCTACAAATATTTTTTGTAAGTCACTGTGCTCCATGATAATAGCTGTTTTAGAACACAAGATGGCGCTACTGTATGATTTATGTGGATTTAATTATTTTAATAGAAATGAATGCATGACTAAATGTATAATGTATTCTTACTTGCCTTTATATTTTATATACTTAACCCGTTCAACAGGAAAAAAGCATAGAAGCTGAAAAAACTAACTAAAGCATAGAGAATATGGATGCTTGTATCTAATTACAAGTGCATTTTATGCCAGGTGTCCATCTTTGATATCGTTTTCTTATCTTTGTTTTTGAGAGCTGATTTATCCTCGTATTCAGATTTAGAAAGCAAGTGCTTTGAAAGGAAAATGCATTTTCCACAGTTACATGGGTATCAAATATGAATGTAGAATATCATCATAATCAATTTGAATGCATGTATCTACTATGTACATATTTTTAAATGTCTGTATAGTTTTGTAGTGGTACAGATCTGTTATAAAATATAATGTGACATCTCAATATTTTCTTGCTAAAATAAATGTTCTTATTGCTGGTTTCTATCAGTATGTGCTCTCTTATTCCAAACTAATTTTGTAGCTTACGGATATTAATTGCGATGTTAAATAATATTATGCAGATGATTGATGCTGGTATAATTGTTAACTTATAAATGGAAAACATTATGGGCCAGATTACAAGTGGAGCGCTAATTAACGCTCCTGCTCGAGCATTAATTGCACTAAAAGTAAACTCTTGCATGCTTCGTGTTGCACTCATATTACCAGTTGAAAGTAAAAAGTTATCTCTCTTGTGCTAACCCGACGCGTCAAAATGCCGAACTTAGAATATCACACGTGCTATAACCTATTACCCCATAGAAGTTAATGCAGCAAAAAAGGTGGAAAAAAACATAACACCCTACTCGTGCGCAAACCTGATCACTTATTCTCATGTGTGCCAACCCGACATGAAACTAGGAATATTTCACATTCCATCATTCTTCACATTAAAGAATATGTTCTATTGATTCATGAATAAATATATATATATATATATATATATATATATATATATATATATATATATATATATATATATATCTGATGGTATTTTGGTACAATATACTGTATATATGTGTGTATGTATGTATATATATATATATATATATATATATATATATATATATATAAAATTATATCTAGGTATAGATATATACAGATATATATATAGGAACATTTATTTATGAATACATAAGACATATTCTGCTATATGCAGAACATTGGAATGTGAAATATGTACAGTAAATACACACTATAACACTTTATTAAGTATGAATATTGCATCTATGTTTTTACATGTTTTCAGCTACTTAACTGCAAAGGGCTCCAATGCAAACACACACATATATATATGTCTAAATGTGTGTACATATGTGTACATATGTCTGTAAATACATATATACACATATAAATACATATGTACACATATATAAACACACATATATATATATGTAGATACATATACATCTTTAGAGATGTATATGTATGTATCTCTATGTTAAAGTCCTTTGCATGCCTTTTTTTCTAACACCTGAGATTTTGTATATTTGAGCCCTTATAACTTTTTTCGTGCAATTTGTTTTACAATATTTTTTATTAAATGGTGTTATTATGAATAAGTGTACTTTGTAATGTATTTTTGTGACACTTTTTTGTTTCTCAAAACATTTAACCACAGCTCTGAGGATGCGCTTAACCGATGAGCGTTAACTTGATCGCGTTTACTTTCAACTTGTAATATGAGCGCAATTTAACCTGCATGCAAATGAATGCGAAAACCCGATAGTGCTCGCATGCAAACTTTTGCTGTTCACTCATAATACTACATATAATAGTTCAGAAATAGTTCACAAATTCAAGTCACTGTTTTGTTTTTTTCTACACCCTGGGAGTTTCTTAGATCTCAGACAGTGCTTACATTTGAAATGTAATATTGCCAATAACCCAAACAAAACAATTTAATCATAAAATGGTTCCCATCATAGTACAGAGATTACATTTCCCTATTGCTGTATCTATGCATAAATTGGTACAGTGCATTTGGTTAACCCCAGATAGACACTCCCCTCAGCAATAAGGCATTCTTTGATCCCTGATAGGGATCGATAATCTAAAATTCACCAGCATGGTGAGAAATATCATGCCATCCTTCACATGGGCAGTCCTCCTGGAATTATCTAAGAAAAAGGGCTGAGCCAGAAATTTCCAGCAAGTTGTCAGGTTACCTCCATAGAAGCACATACAAATCAAATGATGCTGTTTTCAGCGTAATTTGCCTTGCATTGGTTTCTAATTTTGCATATCTTTCTTTTTCCTTACTTACTTAATATTGCAGTGCCTTTACTAAGCTCAGTGCATATTTTGAAACAAGCTCACCAGCCTGCATTTGGCAAGATGAAACTGCGAGACCTACATATGTTCAGATCATTATGAAACCAATAGTGAGGAAAGTTGATATATACACCAAAGGAACACCCCTGTCAGCCCACTCGTCAGTGCTGTGAGATACATTTCACAATAAAGATATAAGGAACCCTTTGAATTTCTTTGCAATTTCAACTAATTTGTTCCTTAATGGGACACTGAACCCAAAATTTTTCTTTCGTGATTCAGATAGAGCATGCAATTTTAAGCAACTTTCTAATTTACTCCTATTATCAATTTTTCTTCATTCTTTTGCTATCTTTATTTGACAAAGAAGACATCTAAGGTTTTTTTGGTTCAGACCTCTGGACAGCACTTTTTTATTGGTGGATAAATTTATCTACCAATCAGCAAGGACAACTCAAGTTGTTCACCAAAAATGGGCCGGCATCTAAACTTACATTCTTGCATATCAAATAAAGATACTAAGAGAATGAAGAAAATTTGATTAAAGGAGTAAATAAGAAACTTGCTTAAAATTTCATGCTCTATCTGAATCACAAAGGAAAAAATTTGGGTTCAGTGTCCCTTTAAGTATGAGTTTAACCCTCTTCATTGAATACATTTTTTCCGCATAATGTAATGATGATTCACATGGAATAATAAAAATTTGAAATTTGCAAAAAGAGTTTCTAACACCTATTTGGATGTCCACTTTTAATACAATTTTTTATGCTTAACATGAAACTGTTTTTTACAGCAAACTTTAAATACTTCTTAGTTTATTGAGCACTTTCCTATATGCATGTACAGTATCTTGCCATCCATACAGAAATGTGTTAAGCCGCTTAGCGAGATACACAACTCACAGTGTAAAATGTGCCTTTAGATCATCTTGTCAGGGGCTTTCTAGCACTGAAAGATTATTTTCGATCATATCACCTGAGCAGAGAGCTTAAGATCATTGGGTCCTCCTTTGCTCTGTTTGGAATAGACATCAAATTACTGGGTAGAGACATCTTTAGTATCATTAAATATAATGCTAATTGAAAAATCAAGCAAGACATTATTCACCATAGCCCTGTAAAGACTTCCTTTGGCAGGGTGGAGACAAGAAGCTTACACATCTTAATCAGTGGGCACACAAGGCAATTGCTCATCCCTCCAGATACCAGGCACACCTGCTTCCACTGAGTGTCCTTGTGTGTCTATTAATAAAAACATACACATAAACTATTAATCTTCTTCACTATAAAGAATAAAAACTTTTAGTTTTAACGTTTTATTAAAAAAAAAAAAAAAAAGCATAATGGTAAAAGTATTGTGACATGAAATTAATGAATTATTTGTTGAACATATCCTTAGGGTAACTAAATGGACACACACCCTATTTATTTGAGATTCTTTAAACGCTCCTAAAAAATGACTACTTTACTTTGGAGTGGGGGGGGGGGGAGCTGAAGTGTCACCTAAATTCTGTGTTTACATTTCACCAAGTGCTTGGTTCTAGCCTGTGCCACCAGGCCTCACTGCAAGTCCTTTCTTCTATGTGAACTATTGGTTGTTACAGTCAATGTCTTACTGTTATTTACTGTACTACACAGAGGGCACACCCACCACCCTGCACCTAGCATTATATCTTAGACCGAATGTAGTGTATTGAGTGCATGCTCTGTATAACCCATGGGATGGACAGCCTTGCAACTAATTTACTGTACTGCATGTCAGTTCAAAACAAAAACAAACAAACCTTTATTAGCCTTTGGAGGTAAACTTTCAGTAGACTTTTCTCAAATGCTTTAAAATGATTGCAGAAAAATTGGTTAGTTGCCCTTTAAATGCACCATTTTAATTTGAAATTCCAATAATAACTTTACATTTTCATATTTGTTGTTAATTTTGGCTGTAACCTTGTCCGTTTAACATGCCTGTCTGTTTTCAGCATACCAAAATATTTTCCTAATGGTCCCTTCATCTCTTTCTTTGTAGTTATTAACTGGGTAAAATGAAAATCTAATAAATCTTTATTAATTAATGTGCTGAGACCAGCCTTATTAATATAAGAAACATAGGAGGCAATGTTCATCTTTTCATAGTTGAACAATTCCTTAACTATGATAGATTGCTGCTGCAAGCCACAAATAGTTTTCTGTACACCAAGAGCTTTAATAGCTTTGTGTATTACTTCATAGATAATGCACTTCTACCCATTAATCTGAATTGATTTTTTTTATCTGAAATGCATTCTGCAGTATTTTCTAGGAAATTAAAAGTATCTAGTCTTCACGTCTCATATCCCGAAGCTAAACAACTGTTTTCACATGATATGTAAAGTCTTTTTTGACTTACTGAAATATTCAATGACACATAACTGTTTTGTAATACTCTTTACAGATGAGCATGTTAATGCGTCTGCAAGAAGCCGCCAACTTTTCCAGCTCACCAAGCTGTGACACTGATAGCACAAAGCACCATGATGAAATCTTGGATCCATCGCTCGAATCAACTCTCTAGGGAAACAATGCTGGACTGGATTGCAAAAATATTAAAAATATATATATATTTTTCCACTTTTTTCCTGCCGCCCTCTAGTCCTGCTGTCAAGTTAAAGAGCTGGTGTGCAGAAAACCTTCTTTTGGAAAAGGTTAAAAAATGAAAGCGGAAAACTTGAATAAGTTTAATTTCAAGGTTATTTATATCATTGACATAGAGGAAGTCTCCATTGGTCAACTGGAAATGGCCCTAGAATAACAAAACCAAGGGCAAACAAGCAGATTGCACATTTGTTAGCCAAACTGGAATTAATATTATTTTCTTTTCTAAAAGGTTTACAGCACAGTTGTGTGTATTATGTGTTTTTTTTAATTACATACTGTATTAATTGTGCAGTGTTTTTTAATCCACTTCAAACCTCTGATGTATATCATAGTGCCGGTCACTTGGCTACATTAGTGTGATTGTTGTGTCGTTGCCTCCAAACAAAATCAAAAGATGGTCCTCAGAAAAAGCACAAAAGAGTATTGTGCATCTGCCAGAAAATCTACTGTGATATACTGGATAAGTGCCAATTTAATTCTGAACTGCCATGCTCACAATTATGAATTCTGTGGTGTTTTCAACTCTTTAGTGTTTAAGTTACTTTTCTTTTTTTCCTGTTCTGCTGTACATCACCACTACGGTCTTTATGAACCACCTGCCCACCCCCCTTAAACAGTTTTATAAAAATTATTGAAGAATGCTGATTAACGGCTGTCCTTGAGAGCGTGTGGAGCCTTGTCCGTATAGGAAGATAAACCAGATTTCCTATGGTGCTGTCTGACTGCCTTAAAATAGTTCTTGATAGTTTTACTGCCAACTATCTCTCAAGACCCTTCGTGCTGCTTTTTCTTTTACCATTTACAATGTAATATGCCACTTGTCACAGTACCCTCTTGTGTCTCATTATTTTGTAAAGATTTTATGATAAACAGTAATTACTACACTACACTGTGTAGCATTAAGTTTTTGAGAGTAGATTCATTTTCTTAATCTCCGAAATACAGGTAAACAGCACACTTCTGCCATCACTTCATACTGAAACAGGTGGTTTTAAATAGTATCCCCCTTTATGAAAACAATGAATCCTTGTTGAAACAATATTTTGAATGAATTTCCAGCAGAGCTGGACGCACTTGATAAAGCATGAGCACAAATGTTTTATTTCCTCATAACCCCATCTCCTTATGAGTTTAGGCATGTTTGAATTGCTTCTAATGTACATGGGTTTTTCAGTGTCAAAAGACACTGGATAAGTGTAGAGTTTTTATTAAAACAAATGGGTTGGTTTTGCACATTCTCCTGGGTGGGTATTGTAAATAAATAGCATTAATGAGAATCAAATGCCTTGCACCAATTAAATAAAATTGAACAAAACAAATTTATATTCTTTCCTGTTGGTGTATGTTTCACTTGCTGGAATCCTCTGTTTTGTTGTAAACGAATACAGAATGCAAACTTTAAGCTGGTTTATGTCCTGTTCTTACATTTGTTATGACTATGCAGGAGCTATCGATGCTACAGTGAGCATGTTTCAAAATCTATATATGGAGCCAATTCATTATTGAGAAATGTCACACTTCGAACAGGTTGCATGAAACCTGATGATTGATAGAATTGGAAATGTGACTGAACAAGCAAGACAAAAATTAAGTTAAGGGCTATGGCATTGTGTAGAAATAAAAAAATAATAAAACAGATTCTACCTTCAACATCTATAAACTGGTGCTACTAACCTGTCGTGGCCACAACTGGTCATTTACTGTAATTCCTATACAAAAATAATTAAATAGATACAATGAATAGCGTTTTTAATGAAACAATTTCCTACACGGTGCTATTGCCCAAATGCACACCAGTAATAATTTTATGCATGTGCAATTATATCAACTTTTTTTGGCCTAGACATTTAGACCGACAACTATTTTGAAGTATATGTTTTATCAACTTGCTGACAGTTAGGGCCACATTGAATTGCTATCTATCTGGCAGCCGAGGGGTTAATGACTGGCTCCAATTACCATGTGTCTGTTATTATATGTAATCTCAATAAACCTGCAACCTTTTTCTGTTATATTTGATGTGCACACCAGACATCTCCATATACAGAACTTCCTGAAGTGCATCTCAGTGAGTATATGTAGTTTACAACAAAGAAAAAAAAATATTTGTGAAACATTTGTCTGTACACATTTTATATTTTGTACATTTTTGATGTAACATATCATGTAAATAGACAGAAGCAGTGAAATAATTCATCTGAAAAGTTTTGTAGTCTTTGTAAAGCCTAATACGTTTTGGTGTAATCAAACTTTATTGGATAATGTCTTTTCTATAAGTTGATTGTTCTTTTAGCTTGTAAACCAGCTTGCATCTATTTTTTGCAAATGTGTGTGGTGTATCTGTCTAAATTATTACTTTGCTATTAAAGTGAAATTATTTATTGAATGGTAATATTGTGTTTTTATTTGCATGTTTAAAAATGTCAAAATAACCCTATGATATTCTTTTGTTATGAAAATAGCCTCTACAAAATAGGAATTATGCGCATTGGTATTATTTGCACCTCAATAATTAAGACTAAACACACCTTGTATAATAATAATAATAATAATAATAATAAAACATCACCACTCTGAATAAAAATATTATCAAACTGTTTTGCCTGTGTCCCCAAAGTATAATTATGATATGATAATACCAGTCAAAATTTGTAAGGGAAAATCCAATGTCTTAACAATAGTAAACCAATACTAAAAAATAGACTCGCTGATAAATCAGCTATTAGCGTCACGTAGCAAAATTATTCCCTTGTAAAAGATAATGCAACAATAGTTACAAAGCAAAATCTAAAGCACAAAGCATATGAAATTAGTTTATAAAAATACAAAGTAAAACAATAAACGCACATGTGTTTTTGTAAAGAGGTTTGGAGATAAGAAAGTGCAATCAACCCTTGGTTTAGTGGAAATGTTTTATTTACAGGCCTGATTCTAAAAAAAAAACTCTCCTCCTAGAAGTGAAATTATTGTGCAGACTTCACAGGGACATACCTCACTGAATTCACTAAGAAAAAGGACAGACACTGGAATTCCAGGAGAGATAAGAGCTGCCTCCAATAAGGACAAATGAAACTTTCTGTAATGCAGAACAGAAGTGAGTAAATACATATTTAAAGCACAGCTCTGCTAGTCCCAAGTAGGGATGGGGAATGTGGCTAAATCAAAATTTGAATGTTAAAATGAATATTCCTTTATACAAGGGACGTAACTTTCGTAGGTGCCGGGGTCGCGATTGCGACCGGGCCCGGCGGGAAATCCCCCTTAAGGGGGCCTGATGGGGCCAGCTTAATAAAAAATAATTTTAAACCTTTTTTTTTCCTCATTAATTTCATGACTGTGGGCTGCCCTACACCGTATAGTCTGACTCTGGTGCCTCCTCCTCCACTCCTGAATGACTGAATGCACGTGTAGTCTGCTCAACTCGCACGTGTAGTCAGTCAGTGAGCGGTGCGTGCCGGGTCTGGGCACAGACAGAGGCAGCAGCTGAGTTGAGCAATGAGCCGGGATGGACGACAAGAAACAACAAGTGTCGCAGTAACTGTGAGTGAGCACTGAGCAGCAGCACACAGACTCAGTCTCACTCACAGACTCATAGATAGTAAGTATTTTTTATAAAGCTTAGGGGGGCCGGCAGAGAGGCTAGATAAAAGAATGTCAGACAGACAGACAGTGACACGAATCGGCACGGGCCAAGGCAGATGATCAGATCATTCATGTCTTTGAGACTGAGTAGTGAGTTTGGTTAAGTTTCAGTCTGTCTCAGCTGCCACTCTGTATACTAGTAGTAGTCATCACACGCACATCACTGACAATTGCTTAAAGAAATGTTGGCTGTTGCAGAGGGGGGCCCTCCCTTATGCTTATGTTAGTTTATTTATTCAGTCGGTCAGGTCAGGAAACAACATAATAACCATAAAAATTTAATGTGTGTCACATACATTAAATTTTTATGGTTATTATGTTGTTTTCTGACCTGACCGAGTACGACTGAATAAATAAACTTTAACATAGTGTGGATGGATGGACTGTGCAAAACTGATTTAATTTCCCTGTTGATTTAATCAATACAACTTTGGTAATGGTACTGTACTAATTGTCCCGTGACAGACTTAGGAGGACTTTGTGCCAGAGAGGTTCAAGTGCTTTGCAAAACATTATAAATGAATGGGCTTACACTACAGTAAACATTGTGATCTTAGCACAGGCATCCTGACAAATGCAAAGTACAGAGCAAGCACTTGCAAATGGGCAATAATAGTAACACTAGTCACTAGTAAATTCATTGTTACGTTCCTGCATGTCAACATAGTATTGAATATGACAACATTAATGGGGATTACTGTATGATAATCCAACATTAACATTGACTCAGTACCTGATTCAGTACATTACCAAAGTATTATGTTATTACTATGTATTAAAATTGCTGAGTATGATATATGTAGTAATTACTGGTACATCTAATTATTATATTCATGTATACATTATGCTGAATTGATATAAACAGTGAGTAATGGTATTATTTAGGTGGGCTTGGTATCTCCTCAGCACTGTTTATTGATAGCCCATTATCATTATGTCCTTTAGTATTGATAATTGTACACGGATACTACTGGACTAGACATTCTTAACACTGTCATTACAGAACCATTTATAAATAATAATATAATGAATATTAACTTTGATCTGCAATATTAATTCATAAAGATATCAGCACAGAAGTATACATTGACAGTACAAAACCAAGTATTAGCTGAGAAAACAGTATTAAATTGGCATATCTAGATATCCCTACAGAATTTATTATGATGTGTTTTGTTATACTATTATTACAGAAATTGATGTAGGGATTTGCTTCACATTGTACATTGCAAGGTCACATGTATTCTAAGATGAGGCTGCTTCTGAATATCTGTGGAACCGATTCCCTTACCTACACATATCTCTGTCACAGGTTTATCACTCTGGCTGATAACAACAAAATAGTATAATTTGCTTTCATCACTATACTGTGCCACTATATACAGTACAGGGGGGCTGGACCATGTCACAGACTACTGTGGTCACTATATAAAGTACTGGGGCAAGAAGGGTCAAGCCAGCCATCTCACCGGCAGATTACAGACTGTGTCACTAAGTCACTATATACAGTACTGGTGGGCTAAACAGTCACTATATACAGTAATAGGGAGTCAGACCATCTCACAGACTGTGGGCACAAGGTACCACGTTTTGCAGACATGTAATCTGATTCACATTTTTTTTTTCTGTGTTAAATGTTGAGAAAAAAAAGATATGTATCAAATTCACATTTATTTTTCTCTTGTTAAGTGTATCCAGTCCACGGATCATCCATTACTTATGGGATATTAACTCCTCCCCAACAGGAAGTGCAAGAGGATTCACCCAGCAGAGCTGCTATATAGCTCCTCCCCTAACTGCCATTACCAGTCATTCTCTTGCACCCAACGAATAGATAGGATGTGTGAGAGGACTGTGGTGATTATACTTAGTTTCATACCTTCAATCAAAAGTTTGTTATTTTATAATAGCACCGGAGTGTGTTATTCCTTCTCTGGTAGAATTTGAAGAAGAATCTACCTGAGTTTTTCTATGATTTTAGCCGGAGTAGTTAAGATCATATTGCTGTTTCTCGGCCATCTGAGGAGAGGTAAACTTCAGATCAGGGGACAGCGGGCAGATTAATCTGCAAAGAGGTATGTAGCAGCTTATTATTTTCTGACAATGGAATTGATGAGAAAATTCTGCCATACCGATATAATGTAAACTCAGCCTTAAATGCAGTAGCAGCAACTGGTATCAGGCTGTCATGTATGTATATTTTACACTTCAGTATTCTGGGGAATGGCACTTCACTGGAATTATACTGTATGCATAAAACTTTAGCCTAATTTGCAGGGACTAGCAACAGGCTTTTTAATAACACTCAATTTATTAATGTTAAACGTTTTTTGCTGGCATGTAAAATCGTTTAATTTTCTGAGGTACTGGGTGAAAAAATGTTTTGGGCACTATTTTTTTCCACTTGGCAGTCGTTTTATTTAATTTATGACAGTTTACTGATCTCTCTCACTGTTATGTGTGAGGGGGAGGGGCCTTTTTTGGCGCTTTTGCTACGCATCAAAAAATTCAGTCAGAAGTTTATTGTCTTCCCTGCATGATCCGGTTCATCTCTACAGAACTCAGGGGTCTTCAAAACTTGTTTTGAGGGAGGTAATCACTCACAGCAGAGCTGTGAGATTGTAGTTGACTGTGATAAAAAAACGTTTATTTCTGTATTTCTTTTTTTTTTTTCTGCTATCAGGGTTAGTTATCCTTTGCTAATGGGAGCAATCCTTTGCTAAAATTGTGTTTTTTACAAAGATTTGATGCTATAACTTTTCAGTTTATTAATTTTCAACTGTCATAACTTTTTCTGTGCTTCTTATAGGCACAGTACGTTTTCATATTATAGTAAATTACTTGAAAAGTATTTCCAAGTTGCTAGTTTATTTGCTAGTGTGTTAAACATGTCTGATTCAGAGGAAGATATCTGTGCTATATGTGCTAAAGCCAAAGTGGAGCCCAATAGAAATTTATGTACTAACTGTATTGATGCTACTTTAAATAAAAGTCAATCTGTACAAATTGAACATATTTCACCAAACAACGAGGGGAGAGTTATGCCGACTAACTCACCTCACGTGTCAGTACCTGCATCTCCCGCTCGGGAGGTGCGTGATATTGTAGCGCCGAGTACATCTGGGCGGCCATTACAAATCACATTACAGGATATGGCTACTGTTATGACTGAAGTTTTGGCTAAATTACTAGAACTAAGAGGTAAGCGTGATCACTCTGGGGTGAGAACAGAGTGCGCTGATAATATTAGGGCCATGTCAGACACTGCGTCACAATTTGCAGAACATGAGGACGGAGAGCTTCATTCTGCGGGTGACGGTTCTGATCCAAACAAACTGGATTCAGATATTTCAAATTTTAAATTTAAGCTGGAAAACCTCCGTGTATTACTAGGGGAGGTGTTAGCGGCTCTGAATGATTGTAACACAGTTGCAATACCAGAGAAAATGTGTAGGTTGGATAAATATTTTGCGGTACCGGCGAGTACTGACGTTTTTCCTATACCTAAGAGACTTACTGAAATTGTTACTAAGGAGTGGGATAGACCCGGTGTGCCGTTCTCACCCCCTCCGATATTTAGAAAGATGTTTCCAATAGACGCCACCACACGGGACTTATGGCAAACGGTCCCTAAGGTGGAGGGAGCAGTTTCTACTTTAGCTAAGCGTACCACTATCCCGGTGGAGGATAGCTGTGCCTTTTCAGATACAATGGATAAAAAGTTAGAGGGTTACCTTAAGAAAATGTTTGTTCAACAAGGTTTTATATTGCAACCTCTTGCATGCATTGCGCCTGTCACGGCTGCAGCAGCATTTTGGTTTGAGTCTCTGGAAGAGACACTTGAATCAGCTCCATTAGATGAGATTACACACAAGCTTAAAGCCCTTAAGTTAGCTAACTCATTTATTTCAGATGCCGTAGTACATTTAACTAAACTTACGGCTAAGAATTCCGGATTCGCCATTCAGGCACGCAGAGCACTGTGGCTAAAATCCTGGTCAGCTGACGTTACTTCTAAATCTAAATTGCTTAATATACCTTTCAAAGGGCAGACCTTATTCGGGCCCGGGTTGAAAGAAATTATCGCTGACATTACAGGAGGTAAAGGCCATGCCCTGCCTCAAGACAGAGCCAAACCTAAGGCTAGACAGTCTAATTTTCGTTCCTTTCGTAATTTCAAAGCAGGAGCAGCATCAACTTCCTCTGCACCAAAACAGGAAGGAGCTGTTGCTCGCTACAGACAAGGCTGGAGACCTAACCAGTCCTGGAACAAGGGCAAGCAGGCCAGGAAACCTGCTGCTGCCCCTAAGACAGCATGAATCGAGGGCCCCCCGATCCGGGAACGGATCTAGTGGGGGGCAGACTTTCTCTCTTCGCCCAGGCTTGGGCAAGAGATGTCCAGGATCCCTGGGCGTTAGAGATCATATCTCAGGGATACCTTCTAGACTTCAAATTCTCTCCCCCAAGAGGGAGATTTCATCTGTCAAGGTTGTCAACAAACCAAATAAAGAAAGAGGCGTTTTTACGCTGCGTACAAGATCTTTTATTAATGGGAGTGATCCATCCGGTTCCGCGGTCGGAACAAGGACAAGGGTTTTACTCAAATCTGTTTGTGGTTCCCAAAAAAGAGGGAACTTTCAGGCCAATCTTGGATTTAAAGATCCTAAACAAATTCCTAAGAGTTCCATCGTTCAAAATGGAAACTATTCGGACAATTTTACCCATGATCCAAAAGGGTCAGTACATGACCACAGTGGATTTAAAGGATGCTTACCTTCACATACCGATTCACAAAGATCATTACCGGTATCTAAGGTTTGCCTTTCTAGACAGGCATTACCAGTTTGTAGCTCTTCCATTCGGATTGGCTACGGCTCCGAGAATCTTCACAAAGGTTCTGGGTGCTCTTCTGGCGGTACTAAGACTGCGAGGAATTGCGGTAGCTCCGTACCTAGACGACATTCTGATACAAGCTTCAAGCTTTCAAACTGCCAAGTCTCATACAGAGTTAGTACTGGCATTTCTAAGGTCGCATGGATGGAAGGTGAACGAAAAGAAGAGTTCTCTCTTTCCACTCACAAGAGTTCCCTTCTTGGGGACTCTTATAGATTCTGTAGAAATGAAGATTTACCTGACAGAAGACAGGTTAACAAAGCTTCAAAATGCATGCCGTGTCCTTCATTCCATTCAACACCCGTCAGTAGCTCAATGCATGGAGGTTATCGGCTTAATGGTAGCAGCAATGGACATAGTACCCTTTGCACGCCTACATCTCAGACCGCTGCAATTGTGCATGCTAAGTCAGTGGAATGGGGATTACTCAGACTTGTCCCCTACTCTGAATCTGGATCAAGAGACCAGAAATTCTCTTCTATGGTGGCTTTCTCGGCCACATCTGTCCAGGGTGATGCCATTCAGCAGGCCGGACTGGACAATTGTAACAACAGACGCCAGCCTACTAGGTTGGGGCGCTGTCTGGAATTCTCTGAAGGTTCAGGGACAATGGAATCAGGAAGAGAGTCTCCTACCAATAAACATTCTGGAATTGAGAGCAGTTCTCAATGCCCTTCTGGCTTGGCCCCAGTTAACAACTCGGGGGTTCATCAGGTTTCAGTCGGACAACATCACGACTGTAGCTTACATCAACCATCAGGGAGGGACAAGAAGCTCCCTAGCAATGATGGAAGTATCAAAGATAATTCGCTGGGCAGAGTCTCACTCTTGCCACCTGTCAGCAATCCACATCCCGGGAGTGGAGAACTGGGAGGCGGATTTCTTAAGTCGTCAGACTTTTCATCCGGGGGAGTGGGAACTTCATCCGGAGGTCTTTGCCCAAATACTTCGACGTTGGGGCAAACCAGAGATAGATCTCATGGCGTCTCGACAGAACACCAAGCTTCCTCGTTACGGGTCCAGATCCAGGGATCCGGGAGCGGTTCTGATAGATGCTTTGACAGCACCTTGGACCTTCGGGATGGCTTATGTGTTTCCACCCTTCCCGATGCTTCCTCGATTGATTGCCAGAATCAAACAGGAGAGAGCATCAGTGATTCTAATAGCGCCTGCATGGCCACGCAGGACTTGGTATGCAGATCTAGTGGACATGTCATCCTGTCCACCTTGGTCGCTACCTCTGAAACAGGACCTTCTGATCCAGGGTCCCTTCAAACATCAAAATCTAATTTCTCTGAAGCTGACTGCTTGGAAATTGAACGCTTGATTTTATCAAAACGTGGTTTTTCTGAGTCAGTTATTGATACCTTAATACAGGCTAGGAAGCCTGTTACCAGAAAGATTTACCATAAGATATGGCGCAAATACTTATATTGGTGCGAATCCAAGAGTTACTCATGGAGTAAGGTTAGGATTCCGAGGATATTGTCTTTTCTACAAGAAGGTTTAGAAAAGGGTTTATCCGCTAGTTCCTTAAAGGGACAGATTTCAGCTCTGTCCATTCTTTTACACAAACGTCTGTCAGAAGTTCCGGACGTTCAAGCTTTTTGTCAGGCTTTAGCTAGGATCAAGCCTGTGTTTAAAACTGTTGCTCCACCATGGAGTTTGAACTTAGTTCTTAATGTTTTACAGGGGGTTCCGTTTGAACCCCTTCATTCCATTGATATCAAGTTGTTATCTTGGAAAGTTCTGTTTTTAATGGCGATTTCCTCGGCTCGAAGAGTCTCTGAGTTATCTGCCTCTCCTTATCTGATTTTTCATTCAGACAAGGTAGTTCTGCGTACTAAACCTGGGTTCCTACCTAAGGTGGTCACTAACAGGAATATCAATCAAGAGATTGTGGTTCCATCTTTGTGTCCTAATCCTTCTTCGAAAAAGGAACGTCTGCTACACAATCTAGATGTAGTCCGTGCCCTGAAATTTTATCTACAGGCAACTAAGGATTTTCGACAAACGTCTTCCCTGTTTGTCGTTTATTCTGGTCAGAGGAGAGGTCAAAAAGCTTCGGCTACCTCTCTCTCCTTTTGGCTTCGTAGCATAATACGGTTAGCCTATGAGACTGCTGGACAGCAGCCTCCTGAAAGAATTACAGCACATTCTACTAGAGCTGTGGCTTCCACTTGGGCCTTTAAGAATGAGGCTTCTGTTGAACAGATTTGCAAGGCTGCAACTTGGTCTTCTCTTCATACTTTTTCCAAATTTTCCAAATTTGACACTTTTGCTTCTTCGGAGGCTGTTTTTGGGAGAAAGGTTCTTCAGGCAGTGGTTCCTTCCGTATAAAGAGCCTGCCTGTCCCTCCCGTCATCCGTGTACTTTAGCTTTGGTATTGGTATCCCATAAGTAATGGATGATCCGTGGACTGGATACACTTAACAAGAGAAAACATAATTTATGCTTACCTGATAAATTTATTTCTCTTGTAGTGTATCCAGTCCACGGCCCGCCCTGTCACTTTAAGGCAGGTAATTTTTCCATTAAACTACAGTCACCACTGCACCCTATGGTTTTCCTTTCTCTGCATGTTTTCGGTCGAATGACTGGTAATGGCAGTTAGGGGAGGAGCTATATAGCAGCTCTGCTGGGTGAATCCTCTTGCACTTCCTGCTGGGGAGGAGTTAATATCCCATAAGTAATGGATGATCCGTGGACTGGATACACTACAAGAGAAATAAATTTATCAGGTAAGCATAAATTATGTTTTTTTGGGGGGTGGGGGGGCTTCTTAGATTCTTGCACCTGGGCCCTGTGGTTTCTAGTTACGCCTCTGCTTTGTACATTTGTTTTAGACAATCAAATATCGATAAGAACGAAAAAAAAAATATATCACATTTTATTTTTGATATTTTAATGTTGCTTTCGATTTTAAATGTTCATAATAGTTCAAATAAACATATTCAAATGTGTATATTCGCTATATATTGATAATTAGAAATCGAATGTTCATAATTTTGAATTGCATACATGAATTTGAAATCAAATGTTATACCTAACGGAAAATATACATAAAATTCGAACAAATATCACAAAATGTTAATTAAAACTCAAAAACCAATATTCAAAATTATAATGTTAGAATGTTTGATAAATATTCTAAATTTGATTTGAACGGACAAATGTATAAAAATGTGTTTACATTTAAAATGTTGTGAAATATTCGCACATTCCTAGTCCCAAGCAGAAATGGCCAGTGACCCAATCGGCAGCAACAATAACAGATGCGATTATATCCATTACATCATAATGAAAAAATACCTGTTCTGGGTTTTCTATCCCAGGCTTCCCTGACAGTTTTATATATAATGTATAACTCAGTATGATAGATGATATTATAATAATAATCATAATAACACAATTACATTTCAAGGAAGGAGAAACAGGAGAGCAAGTGTCCAGAGAACTTGAATAGTTGTTTATAGTCAAAATCCTCTATACTGCTCAAAATACTATATAATGCCATACTTGTTAGGACATGTTGATGTGAAACTCTACAAGCAAGATTAAGAGAGACAATGGTTTAGAGAAGGAAATTATTAGTAATAGTAGTAAGCAATATAGAATCCTTAATGGGATATTCCAATCAAAACTGAAATGCACGTAGATGAATTACATTTTTGCATAAAAACATATTTGCAATATACATTTATTGGAAAAAATGCTTCTAGTAAATGCAATCTTTTAGTGTCAGCATTTATCTCTGCACGTGCATGAGAAGCATAGCTATATATTCTCAGTGCACCAGCATTTTAAATACTGCAGCTGCTCAAAGCATGGGGCTTGTATCATATTAGCAATTAACCAGATGGTACAAGCACTTTAGGCATACTTAAATACACTCTTGAAACAGCTATAACTTTTATTACATGTATATTGTAAAAAGGCTTCTATTCAAAACTGAAATGCATGTGTGAGCATTCCAAATATGGCTGGAATGTCCCTTTAAAGGAACATGCTACGCAAACATTTTCTGTCAGACATGCAATTTAACATGTGTAGAAAATTATTATTATTTTCTTTCTAATGACACAGTGAGTCCACGGATCATCATCAATTACTGTTGGAAATATCACTCCTGGCCAGCAGCAAAGAGCACCACAGCAAAGCTGTTAAATATCACTCCCCTACCCACAATCCCCCAGTCATTCTCTTTGCCTGTAGTGCAAGGAGGAGGTGAAGTTTAGGTGTCTGATGAGGTTTTCTTCAATCAAGATTTTTTTTTTTTTTTTAGCAGAGTAAGCTTAATCTGTTCTTTTCTGGGGTCTAGCCTAGTCCACATCAGTGTCTTCAGTAGGGCAGTGGTGGCTTTTGAGCACTTGAGAACTTGTGAGGTACAATCCTCACTGCATTTTCTCAAGAATCTGCTGCCCTAACTAGAAAACCTGAGTAGGTTTACTCAGTTTTTCTCTCTTCACAGGTCCATGTGAGGTGCTGCACCCTCTCAATAAGTCACTCAGTAAGTGCCATTTTAATTTTCTTTTGCAAGGAGATTGCTGGCACTTGTTACAGCTAAAAGCTGTCTTATTTAATATGGGACTTTATTAAACCTTCATGTTTGGGGTTTCTTTTAGGCAGTTTGGGCATTGAGACTGTGAGGTGATTTATGGTGGCTCAGTGTGTTATAGTAGTTTTTATACTTTAACTTTTGGTCATGGAGATTACTGTTGTAAGCCGTGTTTTTTCAACATTTAGGGCTCTGTAACTGCTCTGTATTTGAAAATGAGCTGCAGGACAGGTAGGCACCTCAGTAAAGCTATTGAGGTGTATAGGTAGCCTGAGGTCTATTTGGCTTGTTGCGCTAACACACATTTCTTTTTAAAGACACAGTACACATTTATTTTTTATTTTCAAATAAAGAATTTTTACACTTTATCCAAGAGGCTTTTCAAACCATTATCCCAGGTGAAGTTGCTGCTTGTCAGTTATGTTTTGATGCTCAGGGGGAACCCCCAGTTCCTTTTTGTTCCCCATGCATTGAGAGTACTTTAAGTTATAGAGATAAAATATTTGACCATGAGCCACCATTAGAAGGCAGCCACTCTCGGGATTTTGCTCATTTCAGAGTTTGATTTCTTATTGTGAAACTTAAACAGATCTGGATTTGCACAGGTCTTAGTGTGTTGCACTTTCCCAAGAAGAAATCCGGATCAGGAAAAAAGCCTTCTGTATTCGGAGTCATCCATAATCTCCAAATGCACATGCCTACTTTAAATTAGCCTCTAACAGGAATGTGATATCTCCTACCAGCCATAACATTATGATGATGTAGCATGGCTATCATTAGTAACCTTACTTGCTCACGTGCCATCTACAGGCTGGATACCTTATTAGATTGTGGTTTAATGCACCATCAGTCATTGAATAAATAAGGTAATTATAGTTTAATTTCAGTTCATTTTGAAACAACTGTTTTTAATTCAGTTTATTTTATTTTTTTTCCTTTGTAAATTATTTTTTTATAGGCTACATTTTTTTATTTACAATTGTAACCCTCCTGAGAACAACACCATTAGACATAGTTAATTTAAACACAGGGTTTTTTACATTAATTTCACAGGGATTTTCCTCTTTTGTTACAGGACTAGAGTCTGCTATCTATTAAATACCCTATATGTGAATATTTTGTGTATCTCCTTCTATAATATATAATTTAATTAACTGGACAATAAACATTATATAACCACATTGGTGCAATTTCATAGAACACCAGAGATGTGTTCTAGAAGGTGTTAACATCACTCACAGTGCCAGAGCTGTGTCTAGTTACATTGATTAGTTACAATTACATATTTGTATGGATTTAAGAGCACTATTTTAATTTTGTGTACAGGTAGCCCTCAATTTATGCCAAGGTTCTGTTCTTGAAGGAGCATTTGCAAAAAGACTCTGTTTAAAATGCTAATTAGATAAAGTTAGTCATTTGGAAGTCATTAACTCATTAACAACCACTACGTACACTGTATGGTGCTCGTCGTTAAGGGATTGTCTGCTTAAAATAGCGTAGACCCTCTCTCTCTCCTGAAGGCTTCCTAAAATAGCACAGTCTTGCTATTGAAAAAGAAACCTTAAAAAGCAGTGACATAAAAGGTACGTTGCTGGTCGTTAAGGAGTTAAAGGACCATTAAATACAGTAGAATTGCACAATCAACAAATGCATAATAAAAAGACAATGCATGCAGCAGAAGTTTTTTTGACTGGCTAATTTCAAAGTTAATTACATTTTCAATCCCCCTGTTTCATGTGACAGCCATCAGCCGATCACAAAGTGCCTATACGTATAAACTGAGCACATACTTAGTAGAAGCAGGTACCTCAAAAAGTGTGCATATAAAACAATTGTGCACATTTTTTATTGCATGCTCTATCTGAATCATGAAAGTTTAATTTTGACTTAAGTGTTCCTTTATATTGTTAAAAAATATTGAGATTGAACTGGAATGTTACATTCCAGGTCAATCTCAAAATTTTCTTAAATAATATATTTAAAGGGACATTTTATTACTGCACTATTGATTTCATAATACTACTGAACACGTGTGGTGGGCCAGTAAAGCATGTGTGTGTAACCACCAACCACTAACAAGTTCACAGTAGTGCATTACTGTTTCTGAGCCTTCCTAAGTCTTGAGGCTTGTCAGTCATCCTGGTTGCGGACACATTAAAAAGCAGTGGTCTTAAGACTGGTACTTCTTAACTTTCCATTGCAGACTCACTCTGTCACACCACACCATTCTAGCCTTCGTTAGGGGCACAGCGTCTCCTTCCCTGCTCGTTGCCAGGGGCAGTGTCGGCTCAGGATGCATGCGGTGCTGACGTCATCGCCGCACGCTCCTGATGCCGGTCGGAGCTCAGTGGCGCAAATCCTGCGCCTATTTAAATGTTACACTGAAGATCTGTCACTGCCCAAGTATAGCTGTTACTTTGTGTGCTCCTGGGTGTGACAGATCGTTCTTTCTAACTGCCTATTATTGATTACTGTTGCTGAACCTGCCTGTCTGACTACTCCACCTGCCTTAACCCTTAACCTGCTGGATTGATTACTATTGCTGAACCTGTCTGTCTGACTACTCTACCTGCCTTAACCCTTAATCTGCTAGATTGATTACTGTTGCTGAACCTGCCTGTCTGACTACTCTACCTGCCTTAACCCTTAATCTGCTGGACTGCTTTGCTGTTGCCAAACCCTGCCTGCCTGACCATTCTGGTGGTTTATCCTTGGACTGCTTTGCTGTTGCCAAACCCTGCCTGCTTGACCATTCTAGTTGTTTATCCTTGGACTGCTTTACTGTTGCCAAACCTTGCTTGACCATTGTAGTAGTGTGCCCTAGAACTGCTATGCTGTTGCCGCTGGGCACTGTCCTACCTGTGGTGAGTGCCGCCTTCCTCATCTTACTAACTTTCTCTGCTCTGGGATATTCCCTATCATTCCGGCTCAACGCCAGGATAACAAGACTACTGGCAGAGTTTGGTCTGATAGAGGAGTATCCCACGAGTGTTACATTATACATGCAGCCAGATGAGGTGGCACAAGCTGTTTATCTTCAGGGACAGATGTTGGGAAGCCATACCACACAGTTTCAGAATATGGATTCCAAGCTAGAGGCTCAACTCTCCTTACTAGTTGCAGCGAGGGATGACGCTCCTGTTGCTACTCCACCAGCCCCTACTCCTAGTACTGTGACTTCTTCCTCTGCTTCTGGAAGCATACCCCGGATACCCTTGCCTGACAAGTATGAAGGTACTACTGATTGCAGGGGCTTTCTAAATCAATGCAGGCTGCACTTCCGCAATGACCCTCACACCTTTCAGTCTCATCAGTCAAGGGTCACCTTTATCATTTCCTTGCTAAAGGATAAGGCCCTAACCTGGGTCTTTCCCCTTTTGGAACAGAACGCTACACTCCTGCATGATGCAGATGAGTTCATTTCTGCTTTATTTTCTGTATTTGGGACTTCTGGCTGTACCTCTGCTGTGGAAAAATATTCTCTCCTGGATCTCCACCAGGGCAATAAAACTGTGGCACAATTTGCCATCGAGTTCCGCACCTTGGCACTTGAAACCACTTGGGATGGCAGTGCTCTCAAGGCAGCCTTTAGGAGGGGTCTCCATGAACGCATCAAAGATGAACTCACTTATCGTGATTTTCCTTCTTCTTTGGATGACTTTATAGCGCTTTTGTATCAACCTGGACTCTCAATTTAAATAAAGGCAAGCCGAGAGAGACGGAACAAGGAGGGTCCATCCCTCCCGTCCTCCTATTTGCCCAGTTTCGGCAGCATCCACTACCCCTTCAGCAGCTCCAGTTACCTCAGTAGAGGAACCCATGGATCTCTCCTCCTTCAAACCCTCAGAGTCTGAAAGGCAGAGAAGAAGGAGACTGAGACTATGTTTTTATTGTGGATCTAACACCCACCAACTAAAGGACTGTGACATTCGGCCGGGAAAAGCCAATGCTTAGGGGATAACACTGGGGTACCTCTAAGCATGATCTCTACTAAATCCCCTCACTGCTTTTGGATCCTGGTACCTGTTACCCTTACCTTCCTTCAGAATACTGTCCATGCTCAAGCCTTCATTGACTCTGGGGCAACGGGAAACCTCCTAGATCACCGTTTCATGATTCAAGCTGGTTTGCCTCTTCTGCAGAAGAGACATTGTCTCAAAATAACTACCCTGGATGGCATGGTTTGGGCGTGATCCATTTTGAGTCAGCACCCCTGACCCTGACTGTGGGAGTCCTCCACCCTGAACAGCTACAGTTTGAGGTCATTCATTCCCCAGCACAGCCTGTCATCCTTGGTGTTCCTTGGCTTCGGGTACACAATCAACATTTCGACTGGGCTGAGGAACAACTGGCCTTGCTAAAGTCATTCCTCTGCCCCGTATTCCTATAGCCAGTATACAGACTCCTTCAAACCTTCCTTCAGTATACACGGACTTTGCGGATGTGTTTGAGAAAATAGCAGCTGACGTGTTGCAACCCCACCATCCTCATGATTGCAAGATCAACCTCTTTCCCGGAGCCCCACTTCCTAAAGGGAGGACTTATCCACTCTCCAAGGCTGAAACCAAATCCATGGAGGAGTACATCCAAGAGAAGCTAAAGGTTTCATTCGCCCTTCCTTCTCTCCTGCTGGGACAGGCTTCTTTTTCGTCAGTAAGAAGATGGTGGGCTCAGACCCTGCATTGACTACAGGGCCTTGAACAACATAACCATCAAGAATCGCTATCCCATTGATCACCGAACTTTATGACTCACTCCACGATGCTCTCTTCTTCACCAAACTGGACTTATGTGGGGCATACAATCTGATTCGAATTGAAGACCGCCTTCAACACAAGATCTGGGCATTACAAATACCTTGTAATGCCCTTTGGGCTGTGTAACGTCCCTGCAGTGTTCCAAGCATTTGTCAATGATGTCTTCCATGACCTCCTCAACCGCACAGTCATCGTTTATCTGGACAACATCCTTGTTTTCTCTTCCACGTTAGAGGAGCATCATAGGCACATGAGACAGGTGCTTCTTCATCTCAGATATAATTCTTTGGTAGCCAAGCTAAAAAAGTGTGAGTTTTATCAAGTGCAGATCCAGTTCCTTGGTTATGTCATCTCGAAGGAGGGTTTTGCCATGGATCCTGCTAAACTCACCTCAGTACTAGAATGGACACAACCTACCTCTTTAAAGGAATTCCAGAGGTTCTTGGGATTCTCCTATTATTACCGCAAGTTTATAAGGAACTTTTATCAAACAGTCGCTCCTCTCAATAAATTGACAAAACGGGACAAAGACTGTAAACATTGGGGGGCCGGCGGAGACGCAGGACGTATGACGTGTGACGTTGTACGCATGTGAGATCGAGGTAGCGTCCGAATCTCAGCTACTCGTGGTGAACCGCACCAATTCTCCATAGGCAGCTTGCTGGACTTCTGTCTGCCGGGAGAAGTTTTCCTGTAGCTGGAGACGCCGGTGGCCCATAACAGGCAATTGAAGGCCAATCTGCCAAGGCCGCAACCTGCATTCAGTCAGATCAGATACCGGTACGCTGGATCTGAATAAGCATAGCTGGAGAGAGAGAGTTAAAAGAGCCAGACTCTCTGAAGTGGGGAGGAGGATCTTTCAGTATAGCCGGTGAGAGTAGGAGTGCCGGACACCTGGAAATACCATAGTGTCGTACTGGAGCGGAGAGGTGAACTCGCCAGGACCGGTGCTGACAGGAGCTGGAGAGCGGGGGACCGCTTGGAGACAAGATAAAGATCCAAGCCTTGCAATCCCTAAGAAGCAGCAGCAAGGGAGCCCCACAGCTGCAAGATAAGAGGAAGGACGCCAAGCCTGGTTTTGGTGAAGGAGAAGCCTGATATTGATTGCAACATCACCACAGTCCTGTAGCAGAATCTACATCCAGACTGCAAGTATATCCGAATATCTTTAAACCTTGCAGATTTGAACGAAACCCCCACAGGAGTAAGAAATTTGCTGGTGGGAATATGGAGGTAAAGAGTGGAGCTCTTATACCCCTTTAAAAAGAAGTAAAGGGGAGCTTGAGCGGTAGACCTGCCAAACCTGGTTTTTGGTAGAGAAGGGATCCACAGATTTCACCAGTATAGTGCCACAGGAGAAGCCTCTACAGACCGCAAGTATCTATTTACTTCCTCTTACTTGACTATTGACCTGTTTGGGGGGCTGCTATGACACTGAACTTTAAGCTGCAAGCCAAAACTTCTTGTGGTGTGCCCCCTGTTTTTCTTTTTCTCTGCATATCTGCATGCTGATTCTCCTCCCAGGAGTATAAAGGGGCTTATATTAGGAGAGGATTATATAAATATTCTTTATTATTAGCCCTATTGCTTGATTATTAAAAGAAACATTGTACTCTTTGTATACTAATGGGTATTAAGTTGACTCTTTTCCAGGGAGCATAAAGGGGCTAACATCAGGAGAGGATAATAAAAGTAGAAAGAGGACTTACCCCTTTAAGAGCTGACATAAATCCTGACACAATATTAAGAAGTGTCATCCTATAAGTGAATTTAAGAAGTAGGAGATTCTGGACTTACAGTATAAATATGATCTAGTCATCAAACACTCTAAAGAGATTTCTATAAGTCACATGCTAATTGTGTGGTTTTTTTTTGTCATTTTTTTCTCATCAAAGCCAATGTTGCAATGCTTTATTAAGATAAGAATTTTTAGATGATGAATAAGTTGTGTCATTGAAATGTATATAATATTGTTGCTAAGTTGTGATGTAGACCAGCTATATAACAGCTTCTTTAAATAAGAAATGTTAAAAGGATCTCTAGAAACTGTTTAGAAGTTTAAATAATCTCTAGCTGAACAGATCAATATAAGTAGAATCTGATATGTTGTTTCCTAATTAAACAGGCAATCACCACGCCTAGTAAACACTTATAGTTTTACTAAAAACTATTGTTAATACATATTCTCACCGTAGTCACAAGTAATATAATCTTCCTTAGATTAATAGTATTGCAAAGACAAGTAAGAAGCTAGGAAGATAATCCGATTCACTTTTTCTCTAAACCAATAGAGGATTTTTGATAATTTTTCACTTACCCTTTAACACTATTAGAGGTTGTGTGTTTTTCTTTTTTTTTTTTTTTTTTCTGTTTTTTTTTTAAGTTTTTGTTTTTGCACTGCACATAGTACACATTAACCCCTTAAGGACCAGCGACGTACCCTGTATGTCGCTGGCCTCTTTTGGGACTTGATTGTTTTATAGCGTGGTCTTGCCACCAGCGTTGAGACTGCTCTATTCCACAAAGCCTGCTGGAGGGAGGGCATTAATAGCATGTTCTTGCTAGACTTGTGCTATTATGTCCTGAAAAAACCCTTAACGACCAGTGACATACAGGGCACATTGTGGTCATTAAGGTTATCACTTATTTTCTGTCACTAGCACATAGTGATAGACCTTTATTTCATAAAATTTACTTTTCATATTATCCATGGAAAAGTATATCACTAATTCTAAAAACAGATCACCTATTATGCCTGCAAAAAAGGATAACAAATCTAGATCTGTTCTAGACAATTCTACCGATATAATGACTGCATCAGCACAAAATCCTGACGTAAATATAATTTTTAATCAAATGTCTGATCTTATACTCCCCCAGTTTGAATCCCTAAAAAAAGACATAGCGGGATTAACGAATGAATTTCGACAATTCTCAAGTAGAATTGCAGAGGTTGAACTGAGGGTGTCTGAGTTGGAGGACTATAAAAATACTCAGGAAGTTCAATGTAGAGAATACAACACTAAGATTAAGTCTTTACAATCTAAAATAGAAGACCTGGAAGACAGGTCTAGACGAAATAACGTCAGGGTGGTAGGTCTACCTGAGACCAGAGAATTTGATGACCTTATGAAATTTACCTCACAAACACTCCCTCATTTGCTTGGAATGTCTGTTCAATCAGAAGGCTTGGTAGTAGAAAGGGCTCACAGGACAGGACAGATAAAGATATTTAGTGACGATACAGTAGACCTCGAATAGTTGTCATACGCTACCTTAACTTTCAAGATAAAATTAATATTTTAAGGCATTTTAAAAAATTAAATGGATTAACAATTGGTAGTACCCGTATACACTTATTTCAAGATTTTTCATTAGAAACCTCTACCAAACGTAAGGAAATGGCCCCCTACTGCACAGCTATAATTAAGGCAGGATATAGAGCAAGAATGAGATATCCGGCACAAATTTTGATTGACCTGGAAGATACGACCCAAATACTCAATAATGCTGTAGAAGCGAATACCTTTTTTGAGAGATATAAAATAGAACATGTATTAGTAGAGAGGAAGAATAAGCATACCCTTTAAGTATTAATTTTATCGGAGTTAGATATAGACTCATAGAAGTAAGACTGCTTCAGATGTAGGAATGACTGAATTTAGGTTGGCAAATACAATTTTGTGTTGGCAGTTCTCCCCCGACAGGAGAGGGGGTGAACTGATTTGTTTTTTTAATTTTAACTTTCTGGTATATATTAATAGTGTTACCAATAACTAAAAAGAATTTATTACAGCTTTTAGAGGAAACAAATATGTTATTTAAGTATGAATTTGTGCATTTTGGTGAGAGAGGTAGGGTTTTTTTTTTTTTTTTCCCTCTTCTCTCCTCTCTCTCCCTCATCCTTTCTCTCCCCTCACCTACGTAGTGATTAAAAGCATGAGACTACATAAGATTTAAAATGGCCTCTGGGCTTAAATTAATATCGTGGAATGTGGGAGGGATTACGTCTCCAATTAAAAGAAAAAATGTTTTAAAACAGATTAAAAGACAGAAACCGGATATTATTTTTCTCCAGGAATTGCATTTAAAGGCAGCTGAAATAGATAAATTAAGGGTTGGATGGATTGCAGAGGTGATAGCCACCCCATGTAATCGTAGAAAACGTGGCGTCGCCATTTTACTCCATAAGAGTCTCACCTATAGGGTCATAACCCAGGAGCTAGATCCTCTTGGTAGATATATTATTTTACAGATAGAAATAAATAATAAACCCTGGACATTTTGCAACATATATGGGCCGAATAAACTTGATGTTCAGTTTTGGAATAAACTAAAAAATAAGTTAATCCCCTATTTAGGCTATAATTTAATAATAGCGGGAGATTTTAACATGACTCAACACCCAGAAATGGATAGGTTCAGGTTGAGCTCATCAAGATATTATGCAAGAGAAGCTAAATTTTTTAGAGATTTTTGTAAATTATTGAATGTAAAGGATATATGGCGAGCCCAATATCCTGATATACGTAACTATACATGTGAATCAAAATCTCATAAAAATTTTGCAAGAATAGACATGTTCCTTTTAGAAGAGAGCCTGCTATCCCTGGATGTTGAGTCTCAGATCTCGGAGATTGTTTTATCAGATCACGCGATAGTGACCCTAAAATTATATATCTCCCCTATAGGGGATAGGGACAATAATATTATCCATTTCCCAAACTATATGGCAAATAACATGCAATTTAGAAATTGGTTAGTGGAAGCTTGGAGAGAATACTATAGAAATAATAGGGATTATTTGCATAAAATTGAAATTTTTTGGGAAGCGGGTAAGGCCGTTTTGAGAGGCGAGATTAAATCATATATGGTTAAGAAAAAAAAGAAATATAAACAACAAGAGACCCAACTTGCCAATCAATTAAAAAATGCATATAGGAGATACCTGAATGAACCGAATAATGCCCATTGGAATAAATATAAACAAGCTAAAGAAGCTAGGGAGTTTTTAAAAGAAGCTTGGTCAGTAGAAGATTTAAAAAATAGAGCCTTTTACCAAGGATTCCAAGGTAATACTGCCAAGCACTTAGCAAGGATTCATAAAATTAGAAAAAATAAAAATATAATAAGTAGTATCAGGGATGGAGAGAAAAGATATACTCAGGCCACTGAAGTCCGTGATATATTTTATAAATATTATAAAAATATTTATGCTAAGGTAAAGATAGATGAATTACAACAAGCAAAATTCTGGCAGAATATTAAACTACCAAAGATTACTAGAGAGGATCTAGTGATGATTAACCAACCAATTACAGTAGAAGAATGTGAAAAAGCTATTAAAGAGATGAAACAGAATAAAGCCCCTGGCCCCGATAGGCTACCATCTGAATTTTACTAAATCTTGAATAAAGAGGTAACGATTACATTAACTAAATTATTTAATTATTATCTTAGTGAAAGTCAGATGAATTCTTTATATTTTTCAGATTCCATTATCACACTTATATATAAAAAAGGTAAAGATCCAGAGGATCCAGGAGGATATAGACCTATATCCCTCCTAAATAATGATTATAAGTTGTTGATGGCAATTTTAGCTCAAAGATTCAAAAAAGTAATCGGAACAATAATCCATAGTGATCAGACAGGATTCATACCAGCAAGAAATGTATCACGAAATATCAGGAAAGCATTATTAACTATAGATGATCATTATAATAAAAGAAGGGAGAAAACTAAGATCAAGACAGATCTGGCCTTGGTTACTTTAGATGCCGAAAAGGCCTTTGATTCGATTGTATGGGAACATTTGTTTTTGGCGCTTGAAAATTTTGGGTTTTCAGGTAATATTGTCAATATGCTTAGAAAAATATATAAAAACTCAAGATCGCAGATATTAGTCAACGGCCTTTTGTCACAATATATTACACTACAGAGGGGTACGAGACAGGGATGCCCCTTGTCACCCCTTCTCTTTGATGTCTCACTAGAACCGCTGGCAATATATCTTAGACAAGAGTTAGGAATGGTATTGGGAGGTGAGAAAGTCACTCTATCTTTGTATGCAGATGACTTGATGCTATACCTAAGTGATACAAGACGGAGCATCCCCCAATCTCTTGAGCTGATAAATGGCTTTAGTACATTTTCAGGTTATAGAATCAACCCCACAAAATCTGAAATTTTGTGGATTCATAAGACTACGAATAGTAACTCAACACATGTTTTTAAAGAAGTAGAAACGATGACATATTTGGGCATTAAAATATCAAAAAACCCAGGTGAATGGTATAAGCTTAATTATGAGGATAGATTTGCCAATATGGTAAATGAAATGAAAAATTGGAAACTTTATTACCTCTCTATCTCTGCCAAGGTTATGTTAATAAAGACAATTTTTTTTCCAAAAATTCTATACCTTATGCATAACCTTCCATTACTTATTACGAACCAAGACATTAAAAGGTTTTATACAGCATGCTCATTTTTTATATGGGGAAAGATTCGACCGAGAATCTCAAGGTTCAGAATAACTCAGCTCAAGAGATTTGGAGGGCTAGCGCTACCTAATATAGAATATTATAATTGGACTTGTCTGATAAAAGTTGCGATAGATTGGATAACGGAAGCAAATTATGTTACATACTATCAAATTGAAACAAGACTTATCAATCCGTTTGATGTGAGAGCCCTGTTACATTGCCCGATTAAGAGGTTACCAAGTAACATTGTATATCGCTTAACGTTTGCTAATGTGAATGTTGCCTGGCAAAAGTATTGTAGGGAATTGGGACATGACCCAAGGTTATCACAGATACTCCCTATTACAGGTAACCCTGAATTTACTCCTGGGATTCGAGACCAAATATTCCGAGAATGGAAAAGAAAGGGACTTGTTAATGTGGCCCAAATCTTCCAGGATGGTAGCGAGACATTTCAATCATTTGAAAATCTCTCTGGTAGATATGCTCTTCCGGCTAGGATCTTTTATGCTTACTTACAGATAAGGAATTATGCCAGGCAAGCGATTGGATTAGGTAGTTTTGAGTGGGGTACTAAAGAGATCCCCAATGGAATAAAATTATATGAGAATGGTCGAAGGTCAACGTCTTACTGGTATGACTCCTTAATCGTAAAGTCAGGCCGAAATAATATAGGAAAATTAAAAGAAAATATATTGAAAATAATCCCAAATATTACAGAACAGGAGATAGTAAAAAGTATATCCCTCTCAACGCTCGCAACAAGTAACATAAGCTGGCGGGAAGCTCAAATAAAGTTACTCAATAACTACTATTTAACGCCATATAGGTTATACAAGATTTCAAAGAACAGACAAACAAGTTGTTGTTTTAAATGTAGTAAAGAAATAGCAGATATTGTCCACTGTATATGGGCCTGCCCCAAAATTAATCAATATTGGAGGAAAGTTAATTATTGGCTAAATAAATACCTTAAAAAAAAAATCATTATCTCTTTCCGACAGATATTTTTGTTAGATTCAGAAAAAAGGGATAAAGGAGAACAACTCTTTATTAACTTTATTATAATAGCAGTTAGAAATCAAATATTTAGAGAGTGGAAAACGTCAAAGATACCTACGATTCCTGAATTATTAAATATATTAACTATTCAAATGACAATTGAATCCTATGATGTTAAAATTAATACGGAAGTACATTTTCGTGCTTTTTTTGCAAAATGGAGAAAATATATCTGTGCGTGGCCGTTACCCTTGCAACTGCAGTTCATTGCTAGATTCCAGAATTCACCAATATTTTTATCCTTAGTATTAGAGAATGAGCTGCCTCATCACTGGATAGATATAGCTCAGTTTGGGGTCTAGGGAAAGATAAGATTCACTCTTGATTAAAGGAGAAGGGGGGGGATGGGGGAGAGGGGGAAGAGAGGGGAAATATATATAATTTTTTTTTTTCTCTCCCTGATTATAACAGAAAGTATCTATAGAATTCATGATAAAGGGTTATTAAATCCCAAATGATTGTCAGTTGTAAACTGTATTAAATGACTTAAAAAATAATTTTGGAAGGTACTAATGAAAATTGAAAAGGTTGAGGTAATTACATCACGGATATGATGACACTATGATTTGTAGAATAAGACGCTATTATTGTACGGTAATAACACAGGTAAAAATGTAATATTTCTATAATGTCTATAATGTATGTTTGAAAAACTCAATAAAAAAAAAAGAAAAAAAAAAAAAAAAAAAAAAAGACTGTAAACATTGGCCTCCTGAGGCCATAAATGCCTTCTCTTTCCTGAAGAAGGCTTTCTGTTCAGCTCCTGTGCTCCGCCATCCTGATCCTGACCTACAGTTCACTTTAGAGGTTGATGCCTCCGAGATAGGGGCTGGAGTAGTTTTTATCCAAAGGGACCCTTTGACTTCCAAATCACACCCTGTAGCCTTTTTCTCCAAATGCTTTACTCCTGCTGAGAGGAACTATGATGTGGGTAATCATGAACTCTTAGCCATTAAGATGGTCTTGACTGAATGGTGTCATTGGTTAGAGGGCACCGCCATTCCTATTCAGATTCTCACCGACCACAAGAATCTGACTTACCTAAAGACTGCTCATCGACTCAATCCTCGACAGGCCAGGTGGGCCTTGTTCTTTTCCCATTTTAACTTTGTGGTCTCATCTTCCTGGGACCAAGAACAAGAAGG
>NC_069504.1:235309932-235317432 GCF_027579735.1 Bombina bombina | reverse complement strand
GGAGTGGGTGTTATCTTTCTCCCATATTATTATGATATCGTCAATAAATCTAAGGAAGATCTTGATGTTTTTCATATAAGGATTATTATTCCATATATAGAGATCTTCCCACATGCCCATATAGAGGTTGGCATAGCTGGGGGCGAATTTCGTCCCCATTGCTGTGCCTCCTATTTGTAAATAGAAATCCTCTAAAAATTTAAAATAGTTTTTTTCTAATGTAAATAGTGCTGCATCTTTAATGAAAGTAATTCTATTTGTGTCTAAATTAGTAAGTTTGGTAAGCCAATAGTCTAGGGCCTGAATTCCTTTAATATGTGGGATGTTGGTATAAAGAGAGCTGACATCTAGAGTTAGCCAGCAGTAGTTCTCTTGCCATTCTGTAACTGTGAGTTTACTTATAGTGTCTGGGGTATCCCTGATGTGTGATTTCAATGTAGGTACTAACGGTTGGAGATAATAATCTATAAATTCCGATAACTTAGTAGTTAGTGATCCAATACCCGAAATAATTGGTCTTCCGGGAGGGTCAATTATAGATTTATGGATCTTGGGCATATGATAAAAGGTGGCTATTTTTGGTACGCTTACAGATAAGAAATTAAATTCATTGATGTTAATAATATTGTTATGTTTTGCATTATCCAATAGATCCATGTATTCTTTGAGAAAACGGTCTGTAGGATCTTGTTCTAATAATAGATAGGTTTTGGAGTCTCCTAATAGTCTCTTAGCTTCTTTGATGTAATCTATCTTGTCTTGAATGATTATGCCTCCTCCCTTATCCGCCTCCCTTATGACAATATCATTGTTGTCTTTAATCTGTTTTAAAGTGTCTTTCTCTTTCTTTGTCAGATTATCATTATTGATCCTATATGTTTCGCACATTTTTTGAAGGTCCTCTTGTACTAATTTTTCGAATACCGGTATATAGTTCCCCTTTGATTGTGTGGGGAAAAAGGTGGATACTGGTTTAAAGTTAGAATTTGGAGGGTATTTTACTGTAGCTGAAGTTGTTATAAACATGCTCTCATTTTGACTTTGTGTGTTGTTCTCCGATAACAATGATTCTAAGTTGATCAGAGTTTCTAGATCTTTATCGTCTACGTAATCTGTATTAAGTTTATCTAAATTTGTTATTCTTTCTTTTTGTGCCTTTTGGAAATGTCTGTTTAATGTTAATTTCCTGATATATTTGTGTAAATCGATGAACAAGTTAAATGGATTTGGACCTTTAGTTGGTGCAAATGCCAGTCCTTTTTTTAGGATATTTGATTCTGCTGGTGTCAAATTTATTTTAGTAGAAAGATTGAATATTTTCACTTCAGAAATAGTGTTATCAGGTAGTGTATCTACAGTTTTGTTGATCTTATTCTTTTTTGATTGTAGGCGTCTTCCTGCTCTACATCCCCGTCTCCTCCCTCTTCCCTTCTCCTTTTTTGTTGGTTTGTTTTTTTCCTCCAATGTGGAGTGTTTGGGGCTACTGTCACGGGGAGGGGTAGTAATGGTGCTCTGTGTTGAGGATGCTGTGAATGCTGCATGTGTTGTGGATTGTATGGGTGGTGAGGATGTTGTGTATTCTGCATGTGTTGTGGATTGTATGAGTGGTGAGGATGGTAGTTGTATGTCTGATGCGAATGATGCGGGTGAGGAGCATAGTTCTGATTCTGTATGTCGTAGTTGTGTCTCCTGTGATGTATTCTCTGGTTGTTTGAGTGATATGCATTCTGGTGTAGTGTATGTGGTGGTGGGCGTTGTCCTAAAAAATGTGTATTAGAGTATGTATTATGTTGTCTAGGTGTTGGTTGTCTGTTACTTAAAGGATCGGGGTAATTTCTGTTATTAGCTTTATAGGACTGTTGTTTATAGACATAGTTCTTATATGGTGTTTTAATTGTATTTTTATTTTTAATTTTTTGTGGATAATTTACTGAGAAGCTGGGTGAATAAATTTCTTCGAAATTATCCTCATCTGGTCTCTCCTTTGGTTCATTGTTTATTTCAGTGTCTTTGAATTCATAGTTGAACCCCAAGTTCTGTGAGATATGTTCATCTTCTGTTATTTTATTATTGTGTAACTTTAAATCTTTTAAGAATTTGTCCCTTTTTCTATTTTCTACAACTTTTTCATGTCTTAATATTTTATTTTTATTTTCTCTGTCTAATTCATTATAGTAGACATCTCCTTTGAAATTATTAAGTCGTTGTCTAATATCTGTGATTTGTTCTGTTAATGTGTCTACTTTTTTATCTCTATATTTTATGAGTATGTTCATTAATGTGATTGAACATTTATGTAGAGCAGTGTCCCATTCTGAAAGTAATTCGATTTCAGTGTCCTCGAATATGGGCGTTTTTTCTAGTAATAAACCTTGTGGTACTATGTTATATTTGATGTACCTCTCCAGATTTAGACTATCATACCAATTCTGTAATTGCTTTTTGCTTAATTTTTCTAATTTTTCAAAAAGTTTTTTTAGGATTAGTGAGTTCTAAATTGGTTTCTAGAACTAGTTGTTCTTCATTAATGGATAGATTTCTAGTTTTTGCTTTAGGATCAAAGTATGCCCCATATTCGAGGTCCATACTAAAATTTGTAATGATATTAATTAGTACTAGCAGTAGTTATGTAAATATGTATGATATGAGTATGGTGGGTCTATGTCCAGCTGCAAGGAGTAACACAAATATCCTATTCTAAAGCAAAGATAGGAAATGTATGTATAGAATTAAGTAGAATGTTACCACTCAGTGTCAGTGAGTGGAAACAAGCGTTACTCAAGTAAATGCGCTAGTCAGAGGTATGAAAATCTCATAGAGCAGCTATGAAGGTACAAATATTGTATGATAGACAAAGTCTATACAATATAGGAAAAATAGGAGTAAAAGGGTAAACAGCGCTTATGGAGATTCTTAAAAACTGAATAATATTAAAGTCTCGGCAGTGTTGGTGGATAAAGAAAAGAGTCTTTGATAGGATATTGGAATCCTAGTGTAATGAAGGCGTAATAGATACCCTTACCAAAAGTTACCTCAATCCTATGAGGTAAGTTTGCCGCATTGGAGGATGTATCTAGTGGTTGAATGAATCCTGGATGTTCTGGTCTGTATAAAATCGCTGCCTCTTGGAGTAGAATGGGATGTGGGTACCCTTTGTGCTGGTTTCTTTAGGAAACTTCCTGTATTTATTGCCTCTTGGAGCTTGGTTTTCTTGTCTTGGTATGAACTTTCTTGTCCAGATATATACCCAGAAAAACAGAAAACAGCAAAAATAGTGTAATACCGTTTTATTCAATAATAGTATAAAAATAACATCTATCACACTCACATTTTATGTCCTCACTGGTATGAGGTATTATAACAGCACATAGGTTTAGAGGTGAATTCTCAAGTAGTTGTGTCCCAAGCCAGTCAGAAATTAAAGTTAGTATTCCTTAGATGTCACAAGTAGTGATTTCAGCCAAGTAAGATTATAGCAAATAACATATCCGGTATATATTGCTAGTTTGGTCAGCAATCAGAGTTGTTAATGCAAATGTTAGCAATGCTGCATGCATAAATGGGTTAATACAGTGACACTCTGGCAGGTCAGGCAGTATATTGAGTAAGTAACAGAGCAGAAACTCAGTTCATACATAAAATGCAAGCTTTAAAAAACCAAACAGTTTAAAAGCAGTTTAAAAGTCAATAAAAAGGTAAATAATGTTACCCTAATAGTAGTACCCTAATAGTAATACCCTAACGCGTTTCAAAGGTTTATGTATCCTTCTTCCTCAGAGGGGTTTGTTGTGGTTTCAAGTGTGTGTTCTGTCCCTATTCATACCTACGGGGCGGCGGCACGCCCAGATGTAGGATGAATCCTATTGGTTCATGTGACCTACTGTCACGTAAGTGTATTTATAGTCAAAGGGGTATGTCCGTATATCTCACAGCTATTAAAGAGGTGCCTTAGGCTTACGGATTCTTATATACCTAATTTTAGTTGTTTCTTTATCCCCGTTTGTCCGCTATTTGCCTTTTGCGGTTCTGTTCTCAATACGGGTGACGTCATGCGCAGACGTCTTGGCTTCTAAGCGTGTCTCTCTGCATTCTGGGAAATGTAGTTGCTTTTCTATCCCATAGAACTGCATGATAGAGTACTCTGAGCCTAGTTGTCTTGGCTTCTAAGTGCTTTTTTAAGTCTGCTGGGAAATGTAGTCTATTTCAAATCCCATAGCTATATATAGTAATCAGTGCATAGTAGATTATTGAAGAGATCCAGATGTTTTTACATAAAAGTGCTACAGCTATATCTCCGTTTTGGATAATATATGACATATTTCATAGCTTATTGTAGCGGATAGTATGTCACAGACACAACACTTTAATGTTGGGTATATGTTAGTATACTAAAAAATTAGTATTGCTGGTTTTCTGTTTTCCACTAATATGTCTACTGATATATATATAGATTCCACTGTGAATAGTGTATAGATTAATATAGTTATAGTGTTAGTTCCTATATGTTTGATTGGGTAAATACTGTAAATACTAATGTGATAGTAGATTTAAAGAGTAAGTCTTATAGTGAGTAAAGATTATGTATTAATTTAATAGAGGTTAATTTATTGGATTTACTGACTTATTAATAATAATATAGCTAGAGGGGGTAAAAATAACAAATAATATGATCTTTACTGTTCAAGGTATGCGGCTATATCTATGTCTCTGTTCAGACCTTTTGGAGTCATGGTCCCTAGTTTGTGAATCCAGAGGGTTTCCCTCCATCTCAAATATAACTCTTTACTCATACCTTCTGGAGCTTCTCTGACTTGTTCAAGTATAGTGCCTTTGAGGCATGTAGGGTCAAGATTATGTTTTAATCTAAAGTGATTTGATACGCTGTGTTTCTTTAACCCATTTTCGATATTTCTAATATGTTCCAGTAGTCTCACCTTATAGGGTCTTATAGTACGACCTATGTATTGTAACTTGCAGTCACATTCTAGTAGGTATACTACATGGTCAGTTCTGCAATTTGTTAGTGTTTCTAGATCCCAAGTTTTGTTATCGACAGATGATGTAATTTGTTTAGTCGGTTTAGTTTTATTGTAATGGTGTTTGCATGATTCGCAATTTAGGCGATTGCATTTAAAAAATCCTTTTGTTTTATTGTGTAGCCAATTGGTGGTAGTTTTTATTGCTTTATTTTCCTTTAGTTTGCTTGGAGCAATAATTGCCCTTAAATTAGTGCTTTTTCTGAATACTATTTTCGGATTTGTTATAGTTATTTCATTTAGGAGGATGTCCTTTTTGAGTATGTGCCAGTGTTTCTTAAGAATATTCTTTATTATATTGGCTCCCTCATTGTATGTTGTTATCATCAATGGCACATTATTTTGTTTCTTATTATTCTTTTTAATATTCTTAAGCATGTTATTTCTATCCATTCTTTTCACTTTATTAAAGGCTTTTTTCACATTTTCTCTTTTATAGCCCTTACTTAGTAGCTTACATTCTAAAGATTTGGCTTCTTTAATGAAGTCTGCCTCCCTTGAGCAATTTCTTTTTATGCGTTGAAATTGTCCATAGGGGATACTCTGTAGCCACGCTGGATGATGGCTGCTATGTGCATTAAGGTAGCTGTTGCTGTCTGTTGCTTTACTATACAATTTGGTCTGGATGTTGTTGTTTTCTATATATAGAATGAGATCTAGAAACTCGATCTCTGTATCATTTGTTTTGTCTGTAAATGATAGATTGAATGTATTAGTATTCATGTATTTGACGAAGTCCTCTATGGAGTGGGTGTTATCTTTCTCCCATATTATTATGATATCGTCAATAAATCTAAGGAAGATCTTGATGTTTTTCATATAAGGATTATTATTCCATATATAGAGATCTTCCCACATGCCCATATAGAGGTTGGCATAGCTGGGGGCGAATTTCGTCCCCATTGCTGTGCCTCCTATTTGTAAATAGAAATCCTCTAAAAATTTAAAATAGTTTTTTTCTAATGTAAATAGTGCTGCATCTTTAATGAAAGTAATTCTATTTGTGTCTAAATTAGTAAGTTTGGTAAGCCAATAGTCTAGGGCCTGAATTCCTTTAATATGTGGGATGTTGGTATAAAGAGAGCTGACATCTAGAGTTAGCCAGCAGTAGTTCTCTTGCCAATATAATAAAGAATATTCTTAAGAAACACTGGCACATACTCAAAAAGGACATCCTCCTAAATGAAATAACTATAACAAATCCGAAAATAGTATTCAGAAAAAGCACTAATTTAAGGGCAATTATTGCTCCAAGCAAACTAAAGGAAAATAAAGCAATAAAAACTACCACCAATTGGCTACACAATAAAACAAAAGGATTTTTTAAATGCAATCGCCTAAATTGCGAATCATGCAAACACCATTACAATAAAACTAAACCGACTAAACAAATTACATCATCTGTCGATAACAAAACTTGGGATCTAGAAACACTAACAAATTGCAGAACTGACCATGTAGTATACCTACTAGAATGTGACTGCAAGTTACAATACATAGGTCGTACTATAAGACCCTATAAGGTGAGACTACTGGAACATATTAGAAATATCGAAAATGGGTTAAAGAAACACAGCGTATCAAATCACTTTAGATTAAAACATAATCTTGACCCTACATGCCTCAAAGGCACTATACTTGAACAAGTCAGAGAAGCTCCAGAAGGTATGAGTAAAGAGTTATATTTGAGACGGAGGGAAACCCTCTGGATTCACAAACTAGGGACCATGACTCCAAAAGGTCTGAACAGAGACATAGATATAGCCGCATACCTTGAACAGTAAAGATCATATTATTTGTTATTTTTACCCCCTCTAGCTATATTATTATTAATAAGTCAGTAAATCCAATAAATTAACCTCTATTAAATTAATACATAATCTTTACTCACTATAAGACTTACTCTTTAAATCTACTATCACATTAGTATTTACAGTATTTACCCAATCAAACATATAGGAACTAACACTATAACTATATTAATCTATACACTATTCACAGTGGAATCTATATATATATCAGTAGACATATTAGTGGAAAACAGAAAACCAGCAATACTAATTTTTTAGTATACTAACATATACCCAACATTAAAGTGTTGTGTCTGTGACATACTATCCGCTACAATAAGCTATGAAATATGTCATATATTATCCAAAACGGAGATATAGCTGTAGCACTTTTATGTAAAAACATCTGGATCTCTTCAATAATCTACTATGCACTGATTACTATATATAGCTATGGGATTTGAAATAGACTACATTTCCCAGCAGACTTAAAAAAGCACTTAGAAGCCAAGACAACTAGGCTCAGAGTACTCTATCATGCAGTTCTATGGGATAGAAAAGCAACTACATTTCCCAGAATGCAGAGAGACACGCTTAGAAGCCAAGACGTCTGCGCATGACGTCACCCGTATTGAGAACAGAACCGCAAAAGGCAAATAGCGGACAAACGGGGA
>NC_069504.1:233874932-233879932 GCF_027579735.1 Bombina bombina | reverse complement strand
GTCGAATTGGGGCACCTTGTAAGCGGTGACTGGCTAAGCAAAATATGGCCATATTGTGTGACTAAGTTCCCAATATTATTTAAAAAAAGATAGTTGTCTCTTGATGTATATGCAGGCAATTTTTTTGCAGCAGTAAAAAATATGTTGTGCTTTTGAAAATGGATGTGCGCTGATACCTCTTTGTTTGTGTAATTACTGGGTCATATTGGCAGCACTCCCAGATGTTGATTTAAACTTTTTGTAAGGTGTGCTAAAAAACCAAATTTTGTATTTGTATTTAAAATTACCAGGGAGACTGACCATCTCCCATTGGTTTAAGCACCCCACCCAAGTTCAGGTGTGCTCATTACAGTGTTAAAGAGTTGTGAATAAAAAGCCAGGGAGTCTCATTCTATTATGAAGAGTAAAAGCAGGAATGTTTCAGCCCTCTGTGGCAAAAGGATTTAGAGTAGGACCAGTCGAATTGGGGCACCTTGTAAGCGGTGACTGGCTAAGCAAAATATGGCCATATTGTGTGACTAAGTTCCCAATATTATTTAAAAAAAGATAGTTGTCTCTTGATGTATATGCAGGCAATTTTTTTGCAGCAGTAAAAAATATGTTGTGCTTTTGAAAATGGATGTGCGCTGATACCTCTTTGTTTGTGTAATTACTGGGTCATATTGGCAGCACTCCCAGATGTTGATTTAAACTTTTTGTAAGGTGTGCTAAAAAACCAAATTTTGTATTTGTATTTAAAATTACCAGGGAGACTGACCATCTCCCATTGGTTTAAGCACCCCACCCAAGTTCAGGTGTGCTCATTACAGTGTTAAAGAGTTGTGAATAAAAAGCCAGGGAGTCTCATTCTATTATGAAGAGTAAAAGCAGGAATGTTTCAGCCCTCTGTGGCAAAAGGATTTAGAGTAGGACCAGTCGAATTGGGGCACCTTGTAAGCGGTGACTGGCTAAGCAAAATATGGCCATATTGTGTGACTAAGTTCCCAATATTATTTAAAAAAAGATAGTTGTCTCTTGATGTATATGCAGGCAATTTTTTTGCAGCAGTAAAAAATATGTTGTGCTTTTGAAAATGGATGTGCGCTGATACCTCTTTGTTTGTGTAATTACTGGGTCATATTGGCAGCACTCCCAGATGTTGATTTAAACTTTTTGTAAGGTGTGCTAAAAAACCAAATTTTGTATTTGTATTTAAAATTACCAGGGAGACTGACCATCTCCCATTGGTTTAAGCACCCCACCCAAGTTCAGGTGTGCTCATTACAGTGTTAAAGAGTTGTGAATAAAAAGCCAGGGAGTCTCATTCTATTATGAAGAGTAAAAGCAGGAATGTTTCAGCCCTCTGTGGCAAAAGGATTTAGAGTAGGACCAGTCGAATTGGGGCACCTTGTAAGCGGTGACTGGCTAAGCAAAATATGGCCATATTGTGTGACTAAGTTCCCAATATTTTTTAAAAAAAGATAGTTGTCTCTTGATGTATATGCAGGCAATTTTTTTGCAGCAGTAAAAAATATGTTGTGCTTTTGAAAATGGATGTGCGCTGATACCTCTTTGTTTGTGTAATTACTGGGTCATATTGGCAGCACTCCCAGATGTTGATTTAAACTTTTTGTAAGGTGTGCTAAAAAAACAAATTTTGTATTTGTATTTAAAATTACCAGGGAGACTGACCATCTCCCATTGGTTTAAGCACCCCACCCAAGTTCAGGTGTGCTCATTACAGTGTTAAAGAGTTGTGAATAAAAAGCCAGGGAGTCTCATTCTATTATGAAGAGTAAAAGCAGGAATGTTTCAGCCCTCTGTGGCAAAAGGATTTAGAGTAGGACCAGTCGAATTGGGGCACCTTGTAAGCGGTGACTGGCTAAGCAAAATATGGCCATATTGTGTGACTAAGTTCCCAATATTATTTAAAAAAAGATAGTTGTCTCTTGATGTATATGCAGGCAATTTTTTTGCAGCAGTAAAAAATATGTTGTGCTTTTGAAAATGGATGTGCGCTGATACATCTTTGTTTGTGTAATTACTGGGTCATATTGGCAGCACTCCCAGATGTTGATTTAAACTTTTTGTAAGGTGTGCTAAAAAACCAAATTTTGTATTTGTATTTAAAATTACCAGGGAGACTGACCATCTCCCATTGGTTTAAGCACCCCACCCAAGTTCAGGTGTGCTCATTACAGTGTTAAAGAGTTGTGAATAAAAAGCCAGGGAGTCTCATTCTATTATGAAGAGTAAAAGCAGGAATGTTTCAGCCCTCTGTGGCAAAAGGATTTAGAGTAGGACCAGTCGAATTGGGGCACCTTGTAAGCGGTGACTGGCTAAGCAAAATATGGCCATATTGTGTGACTAAGTTCCCAATATTTTTTAAAAAAAGATAGTTGTCTCTTGATGTATATGCAGGCAATTTTTTTGCAGCAGTAAAAAATATGTTGTGCTTTTGAAAATGGATGTGCGCTGATACCTCTTTGTTTGTGTAATTACTGGGTCATATTGGCAGCACTCCCAGATGTTGATTTAAACTTTTTGTAAGGTGTGCTAAAAAAACAAATTTTGTATTTGTATTTAAAATTACCAGGGAGACTGACCATCTCCCATTGGTTTAAGCACCCCACCCAAGTTCAGGTGTGCTCATTACAGTGTTAAAGAGTTGTGAATAAAAAGCCAGGGAGTCTCATTCTATTATGAAGAGTAAAAGCAGGAATGTTTCAGCCCTCTGTGGCAAAAGGATTTAGAGTAGGACCAGTCGAATTGGGGCACCTTGTAAGCGGTGACTGGCTAAGCAAAATATGGCCATATTGTGTGACTAAGTTCCCAATATTATTTAAAAAAAGATAGTTGTCTCTTGATGTATATGCAGGCAATTTTTTTGCAGCAGTAAAAAATATGTTGTGCTTTTGAAAATGGATGTGCGCTGATACATCTTTGTTTGTGTAATTACTGGGTCATATTGGCAGCACTCCCAGATGTTGATTTAAACTTTTTGTAAGGTGTGCTAAAAAAACCAAATTTTGTATTTGTATTTAAAATTACCAGGGAGACTGACCATCTCCCATTGGTTTAAGCACCCCACCCAAGTTCAGGTGTGCTCATTACAGTGTTAAAGAGTTGTGAATAAAAAGCCAGGGAGTCTCATTCTATTATGAAGAGTAAAAGCAGGAATGTTTCAGCCCTCTGTGGCAAAAGGATTTAGAGTAGGACCAGTCGAATTGGGGCACCTTGTAAGCGGTGACTGGCTAAGCAAAATATGGCCATATTGTGTGACTAAGTTCCCAATATTATTTAAAAAAAGATAGTTGTCTCTTGATGTATATGCAGGCAATTTTTTTGCAGCAGTAAAAAATGTTGTGCTTTTGAAAATGGATGTGCGCTGATACCTCTTTGTTTGTGTAATTACTGGGTCATATTGGCAGCACTCCCAGATGTTGATTTAAACTTTTTGTAAGGTGTGCTAAAAAACCAAATTTTGTATTTGTATTTAAAATTACCAGGGAGACTGACCATCTCCCATTGGTTTAAGCACCCCACCCAAGTTCAGGTGTGCTCATTACAGTGTTAAAGAGTTGTGAATAAAAAGCCAGGGAGTCTCATTCTATTATGAAGAGTAAAAGCAGGAATGTTTCAGCCCTCTGTGGCAAAAGGATTTAGAGTAGGACCAGTCGAATTGGGGCACCTTGTAAGCGGTGACTGGCTAAGCAAAATATGGCCATATTGTGTGACTAAGTTCCCAATATTATTTAAAAAAAGATAGTTGTCTCTTGATGTATATGCAGGCAATTTTTTTGCAGCAGTAAAAAATATGTTGTGCTTTTGAAAATGGATGTGCGCTGATACCTCTTTGTTTGTGTAATTACTGGGTCATATTGGCAGCACTCCCAGATGTTGATTTAAACTTTTTGTAAGGTGTGCTAAAAAACCAAATTTTGTATTTGTTTTTAAAATTACCAGGGAGACTGACCATCTCCCATTGGTTTAAGCACCCCACCCAAGTTCAGGTGTGCTCATTACAGTGTTAAAGAGTTGTGAATAAAAAGCCAGGGAGTCTCATTCTATTATGAAGAGTAAAAGCAGGAATGTTTCAGCCCTCTGTGGCAAAAGGATTTAGAGTAGGACCAGTCGAATTGGGGCACCTTGTAAGCGGTGACTGGCTAAGCAAAATATGGCCATATTGTGTGACTAAGTTCCCAATATTATTTAAAAAAAGATAGTTGTCTCTTGATGTATATGCAGGCAATTTTTTTGCAGCAGTAAAAAATATGTTGTGCTTTTGAAAATGGATGTGCGCTGATACCTCTTTGTTTGTGTAATTACTGGGTCATATTGGCAGCACTCCCAGATGTTGATTTAAACTTTTTGTAAGGTGTGCTAAAAAACCAAATTTTGTATTTGTATTTAAAATTACCAGGGAGACTGACCATCTCCCATTGGTTTAAGCACCCCACCCAAGTTCAGGTGTGCTCATTACAGTGTTAAAGAGTTGTGAATAAAAAGCCAGGGAGTCTCATTCTATTATGAAGAGTAAAAGCAGGAATGTTTCAGCCCTCTGTGGCAAAAGGATTTAGAGTAGGACCAGTCGAATTGGGGCACCTTGTAAGCGGTGACTGGCTAAGCAAAATATGGCCATATTGTGTGACTAAGTTCCCAATATTATTTAAAAAAAGATAGTTGTCTCTTGATGTATATGCAGGCAATTTTTTTGCAGCAGTAAAAAATATGTTGTGCTTTTGAAAATGGATGTGCGCTGATACCTCTTTGTTTGTGTAATTACTGGGTCATATTGGCAGCACTCCCAGATGTTGATTTAAACTTTTTGTAAGGTGTGCTAAAAAACCAAATTTTGTATTTGTATTTAAAATTACCAGGGAGACTGACCATCTCCCATTGGTTTAAGCACCCCACCCAAGTTCAGGTGTGCTCATTACAGTGTTAAAGAGTTGTGAATAAAAAGCCAGGGAGTCTCATTCTATTATGAAGAGTAAAAGCAGGAATGTTTCAGCCCTCTG
>NC_069504.1:232874932-232959932 GCF_027579735.1 Bombina bombina | reverse complement strand
TACCCTGACATTTTTGAAATGTAACCCCGCCTAATAACTATCTAACTATTCGCAATTTGAATTGATGGTATTGTACGTTTTAAAAAACTTATTAAAGACTAATAAAAATAAAAGTATCACCATAATCTGGCTTTCAACAAGAAATTGTTCTCTTAATACACAACACTACTGCTAGAGTTATAGGAACACACATGTAATTATTTATTCATTGTATCTAGGAGAAAGTATTTAAAATGTATTTTTTATGATTATGAGATAATGAGGCCGATTTATGAAAGGTCTTGTGGACCTGATCTGACAGTGCGGATCAGGTCCGCGAAACCTCGCTGAATGCGGAGAGCAATCCGCTCTCTGTATTCAGCATTGCACCTGGTGCAACACCGACCCCTACTGACTCGCGGCCAATCGGCTGCCAGCAGGGAGGTGTCAATTAACCTGATCGTACTCGATCGGGTTGAATTGCGGCGATTCCTGTCTGCCTCATCAGAGCAGGTGGACAGGGTTATGGAGCAGTGGTCTTTATACCGCTGCTTCATACTGCTGTTTCTGGCGAGTCTGAAGACTCGCCAGAAACACGGCCCTTCAAGCTCCATACTGAGCGTGATAAATGGGCCTCAATGCCACTACCTTTCCATTATGGATCTCCATTATCAAATAGAATTATGGAAATGTGCACAGTCTTTTTATGTGCACACATTCTGAGACACCAGACCCTACTGAGAAAGCTCATATATACAATACATGAGTCTGTAAATAGCTGATGACATGATACAGTACAGAGACTTGAGAGGAAAGTTTGAAATTCATCTGGACAAAACTACTTCTCATTTTAAACAGTGGTATTATGGGTAATAGAGATTTTTGGGTTGTTGATTCTTTAAGTGTAGGAGAATATTTCACCAAAATGGTAATAAAAAAATGCAGTCGTTAACTTGCCTATCATTGTCAAACGATAGATTTTAATCACCCCCTATATTAAATGTCTGAATCTTGATAAATGCCATAAATAGATATTCCTAGTTTAGTTAAAAAAAAATAAAACTAAAAACACAAAAAAACAAGAAATGCAATGATATAATAAGGTGTAGCACAGGCTGTAGACTAAAGAGGACCAGGAGTTTGAGAAGTCGTTGGAAAGGAAGAGATGTAGTAAAGCTCCAAGCTACTGATTGCTTTTGGTATTAAATCTGGAATGTTTCATTGAACTCTCAAGGTTAGAGTGGGTCCATGTAGAAAGTGACAGAGAGGAGCAGTACATGATTAACAGTGAGTCACACAAGCCTAGCAGACACATTCCTAGTAAATTGTGAATGACAGTGAGAAAAATCAGGTGATGCTGAGGCCAATTAGGATTGGTTTGCATCAAGATGGCCCAGTGTGTAACAGTTTTCTCATATCAGGTGAGAAAAGGGAACATGCTGGCAATAATTTGTATGTGAAAATGACAGCACATAAGTTTACAGATTTAAGACAGAAAATGTAAAATACTTTAAAACAGCTTATTACAATTTTAGCAGCATTTTAAAGAGAGGATAATTGAAACACATTTCCCTTTGTTGTTCTTTTTATACATTTCCCTTCCTCTTTTTCTCTGTTCAAAAAAAAAATGTTAACCAAAAATACAAAGTAGCCATCCAGGTAGAAGCTGACATAATTTGTAGATATTTTTTTCTATGCAAGGGATAATATAACCCTTTCTAAATGATTGTTGGTCCCTCCCCTTTTCAAATCTGCACTGTTTGATCTATATTATGTAGACATATATGTGAAATAATGTAAATATATGAGAAGATAATGGCTAACTATACTCTGAAGCAAAAAAAAAATTTGTTCTGATGAACTAAAATAGACCTTTTTGATATTTAAAAGTATTAAAGGGAGAATATAGTCAAAATTAAACTTTCATGATTCAGATAGTGCATGCAATTTTAAACAACTTTCCAATTTACTTTTATCATGAAATTCACTTTGTTCTCTTGGTATTCTTTAATGAAAGCTAAACCTAGATAGGTTCATATGCTAATTTCTAAGCCCTTGAAGGCCGCCTCTTATCTCAGTGCATGTTGATAGGTTTTGCACAGCTAGACAGTGCCAGTTCATGTGTGTCATAAATATACCATTGTGCTCACTCCAGTGGAGTTATTTATGAGTCAGCACTGATTGACTACAAAATGCAAGTCTGCCAAAAGAACTGAGAAAAGGGGGCAGTCTGCAGAAACAAGGTAAACACAGAGGTATAAAGTATATTAAGATAACCATGTTGGTTATCATTTTAAATACAAATTCTGGAGCAGACTGTCCTTTTAATTGCATTAATGCACTTCACAAAGCATGTGGCAAATGTTTCACTATTGACTATGAGAGTGGAGACAAATCATTTTCCTTAATAACATAATTAAAGTATAACACCCACTGCAGTATTTATTATTTTTAATGCAAACATTGAGGTTAAATTCTTAGTAAGCTATCATGCATATGACAGAGCCCAGTATAAATTAGTTGTGCATGACTCATTGCTAAGATAAAGCTGTTTATTTTAATTCTGAAGCTAACAATAAATGTATATGTTTGTACAATTGCTCCTTTTGCACTGTCTGCTCATTGGCTGATAAGCTGCTTTATAGGTAGACAGTGACAAGCCTCACAAGCATAGCAGCATTTTTGTTCTCGGTACAAACAAACCGGTGTGTTTTAAAGGGACAGTCTAACACAGAATTGTTATTGTTTTAAAATATAGATAATCCCTTTATTACCCATACCCCAGTTTTGCATAACCAACACAGTTATATTAATATACTTTTTACCTCTGTGATTAACTTGTATCTAGGAACCTTCTTCCATCCCCCTGATCACATGACTGTGACTGTTTATTATCTATTGTCTTAAATTTAGCATTGTTTTGTTCTAAATATTAAAGGGACAGTATACTGTAAAATAGTTTTTCTCTTAATGTGTTTACAATTGCTTTTTTTACAAACTGCAGAGTAAAAAATGTATGAAAATTAGCTTTTTAAGGCTTATTTGTGTATATTAAAGCTCTGATTTTGTGTTTTGAAGCCACAACCTAATAAAATGGGTTGAGCTTGTAGGTATAATCATCTCTCATTACTGTATCACATTGTGCATATATACCTGCTTCTTTATCTTATATCTGTCCTTAAAACAATCACCAGTACTTTGAGAGAACAATGGAAAATCAACATTTTATTACCTTATCTCTGCTTTATCGCACTGGGAGTGAAATTTCTTCTGCTGGCTGTGTTTACAAAGCTTATCTATAGCTGGTACGCGCGGCCACAAAATTTCAGAATAGGTGGGGATACCACATGCTAAATCAACAATTTCAAATGCCAATATAAGGGTAAAGGAGCTACTTGTAAACAATTTAATACACTCCAGCAGGTAAAGTGGATCATTGGGAACAAATTAAAGGGGAGAAAATTTTTGAGTAAACTGTCCCTTTAAATAACCCCCTGTCCCTGAACACAGTGTTATGTATATGGCCCACATGTACTTTCTGTCTCTTTGTGTTGAAAAGAGATTTAAAAAGCATGTGATAAGAGGCAGCCCTCAAAGGCTTAGAAATTAGCATATGAGCCTACCTATATTTAGTTTAAACTAAGAATACCAAGAGAAAAAAGCAAATTTGATGATAAAAGTCAATTGGAAAGTTGATTAAAATTAAAAGTCCTATCTGAATAATTAAAGTTTAGTTTATACTAGACTGTCCCTTTAAGATACCCCCTATAGGATGCAGCATAGAAAATACTGACTATTGTGTATCTTTAATTGATTTAAAAGGATCATTGTTCTTCCATGTATTTGATCAAACTGATGTTGTTTTGAGCATAATTTTCTGATAAGTGTTTATGGATGTCAGAATTAGACAAGTCACCTAGAAAAGTGACAATGTTTTCTTTTATTGTCTCCATTTTTACACCTGAGAAGCTTTGGATATAATCTTCTCCACTATAATTCTGTTGTCTTGTCACTCCAGCAAACTTTTTTATATTTAAATGCAGTTTATTATTCATCATGGGTATAGAAAATCACTGCTGTGAAAATCTGGCGGTTCTGGCATATGTTAAGGCTGTGCACATTTTATTTATTTATTTATTTTCTTTACAATTCAGTAAACAACAGCTGAGTGCAGTTTGAATCAGACTCTTTTTGCCTAGAGCAAGTTTCTGATTATTTTCTGTTTCTGAAGGCTCAAGTGGGTTATGTTTCCATTAACATTTTAGGCTTGACCTTTTTTGTCCAAAACGGATACAGTTTAAATGCAAATATAAATTCCGCTGGTCTTTATAAGTATTCACATATTCAGATGTGTCCTTTATCTGCAAGAGGCTCTCCAGTTAGTACAGAATTGTTGAATATTAATTGTATCAAAACGTCAGTAATACATCAGATGATAACCTGTATTATTTAATCTCTAAAACATTTATTTTGTATGTTATTTGCTTTGTTTAAATTTGTAGAAGTGAAGGACAGATTTGTTCTACATTTTTAAAACAATTTCAAGAATTATTGTTCTGTCTAGCGATTTCTGAAATGTGGCTGTTATTATGAGCCTGTTTTTCCTGTGATTACGTTACTAAAATACTTCTGCACTTAATACCCTTCAAATTGCAAATGTATGCCTCCATAAAACAGCACAAAATCCTTATCTACCTGGTTAATCTTCTGAGTTCGAAATCCAAAACCAAATGGCCAGAATTAAGAAAAGCAAAATAGAGATTTGGGGAGTATAGCAATTAAATCACAGGGCAAAATGTATCATGATTGCAGGCAGACAGGTTTGCAATGTAGAGAACCTGCCCATCTGCAATCACAACTTGCGATGCAGAATCACTTGGCAAAATATAGAATTGCACAAGAGCTTTCATGCTAATCACCCCGAACACGCAATAAAGTGATTGATCTTGGCATGACTAAGCGTATACTGCCCGAAACGTTGTTGGGAAAATTATCCCTGAATAAATGTGAGAATTATTAAGCATATTGCCACTTCTGAGATGGCGAAAAAGGCAAAAAAGCAGTTTCTGTTTTGAAAGGGCACTACTTTAAAATTTGTTTCCCGTAATGTGTTCTAAATGACTTCTTATACTTATTGCAGAGTGTTTAAATATACTTATTTCAGAGTGTTTAAATATATTTATTGCAGAGTTTTCAAAATGTATGGGAAATCGTTCCTTCATATTTCTCTGTATTTAAAATAGTTGTTTTTTTCTCTCTTAAACCATTACCTAGGATATTCTCATAACAATAGGCCAAGCCTGCAAGTTAAGCAGACCTGCTAATGTTATTTATGTTAAGTAATGAAATACTAATTATAGCTGGGGAGGGGGTGAGCAAACACAAGCAGCTATTTCACATACAAAATCTCTCTCTCTCCCTTATATTCCGACTGGGAGATTTATCAGTGCTATTGTTTCATGTTTACATAGCTCTTCTACAGAGAAACTATCTGTTACTCATATTTTCAGTATAGGTGGTGATACAACAGACAAAAGTAGCTATTTCATATAACAAATACAGGTAAAGTTGCTGTTTGCAAGCAATAAAATATACTGGAGCACGTAAAAAAGACCATTGGGAACACATTAAAACACAATGGCCTTTTAAATTGGTGGTTGTCTGCATTGCAAAGTCTCAAAAGCTTCAAATGCAGCTTAATAAAATCTTCCAACACACTGAAGCCCCTGTATGTTGATTGATCCCTTTGAATATGTTTATGTTGCTGATAGGTGACTGTTATGCTTCAAAGACATAGCGATATGTGTGTATGTCTTTTTAAGGCATTTGAAGTGGCCACATGTGTTTGTTGAGTTATTGATTTTGCTAATTTGTATTAGTTCAATTCATTTTTCAAAGGGATACAAAATTACTCAAATACTAAGTAATTTTAATTATTGCACTATTGCTTGCATATAACTTTGTGTTTAACCCTTGAAAAGGGATTTAACACATAGTTAGGGGGATATTTATCAAAGCGTCAGCTGTGTTGCATTCGCGGGCGTCAATATGCTCGCCAAACATCACGGCCGTGGATCTGAATGCAATCTTCTTATCTTCTTATCTTATCTTCTTAAACACACGCGCGTCAAGTACGGTGCGAAGAGCATCGGACTGGTGTTAACTAACAGTCATCAATGTTGCGGCTATTCAGGTTTTTCCCAACTTTATTTATACAATTTCATTACTGTCCACAAACAAGCACATTTCTCTTTAGCACATTATTGTATATAGTGTAAATGTATTCTTTTTCTGAGCAGGACTAATTGCGAATATAGCAAGTAGCGACATATTTTGGTGCAAAGTGGAGACTGAATTATTACAATTATTTTTAATATTGGACATACATATTTTAGTATGTATATACACACACACACACATATATATATATATATCCAGAAAAAGCACACTCCAAAGGTCTTTTGAAATATACAATTGTCACTTTTATTAGCGTGAACGTTTTCGGGTAAACCAACCCGTCCTCAGACAAACAGTGAATAAAATACACTTACCCGCCACCAGACATATAACCATCTGTGAAAGCCGCTATGTTCTTCCCAGTAGATTCGTCCCCAATGTGAGCATAACCATCCGGGGCAGCATGAGTCTGCATAAAATAAAACTAGTGTGAAACAAAACCAAACTGTGTTAACAAAACTTAAATAGCATTACAAACTGCGCAGGAATTGCTGTAATAATATAGGGATTAAACAATCAGACATAGGAAATAATAGAAACTAGTGGCGAGGCAAAAAGATGTGTCACAGTGGCTACATATGTATCGCAATGGTTACCATGGTAACATAAATACAAATACGTTTATAGGCGGAGAATATATGTTGCCAATGTGAAAAAAAAAAGATGAGTCGATGCTGATTTCAACCATAATATACTAGTGGCATTACAAATATCTAGATAAGAAAAAATGGCATACTACTTAAAACATAGGTCAAGGTTACGCTTCAATATTAGAAGTCTGATAAATAGCCCCTAGAATATATTTAACCAAAAATTGCCATGTTAAAAGCATATTTTTGGTTAAATATATTCTAGGGCCTATTTATCAGACTTCTAATATTGAAGCGTATCCTTGACCTATGTTTTAAGTAGTATGCCGTTTTTTTCTTATCTAGATATTTGTAATGCCACTAGTATATTATGGTTGAAATCAGCATCGACTCATCTTGGGTGTTTTTCACATTGGCAACATATGTTCTCCGCCTATGAGCGTATTTGTATTTATGTTACCATGGTAACCATTGAGATACATATGTAGCCACTGTGATACATCTTTTTGCCTCGCCACTAGTTCCTATTATTTCCTATGTCTGATTGTTTAATCCCTATATTATTACAGCAATTCCTGCACAGTTTGTTATGCTATTTAAGTTTTGTTAACACAGTTTGGTTTTGTTTCACATTAGTTTTATTGTATGCAGACTCACGCTGCCCCGGATGGTTACGCTCACATTGGGGGCGGATCTACTGGGGAGAACGTAGCGTCTTGCAGCTTTCACAGATGGTTATATGTCTGGTGGCGGGTAAGTGTATTTTATTCACTGTTTGTCTGAGGACGGGTTGGTTTACCCGAAAACGTTCACGCTAATAAAAGTGACAATTGTATATTTCAAAAGACCTTTGGAGTGCGCTTTTTCTGGAGATATATTAATAATTTTTGCTGCACCTAAGGCTGATGTTTACGTTTATTCTGGAGTGCACACTGTCTGAAGTTTATATATAATGTTATGTCAGAAATCTTTTGCAAACATATTTACATGTCCCTAAGTTCCTTTTTTTTTTCTAAACAATGTTGTCTGCCATATCTCTGTGTTTATTTATACCACTATATGTATATATTATAAATGTATTATTATTCTGAGCAGGAATAATTGCAAATATAACGTAATCAGAGTATCATATGTATTTATTTGCAATCAATGGATATTTTAAAGGAATAGGAAAGTAAAAATTTAAGTTGCACTAGTGGAAGCTAGCTGTTAATTGGTGCCTGCACACATTTGTCTCTTGTGATTGGCTAAATAGATGATTTCAGCTAGCTGCCAGTAGTGCAATGCTGTTCCTTCAGCAAAGGATAACAAGAGAATAAAGAAAATGTGATAATAGAAGTAAATTGGAAAGTTGTTTAAAAATATATGTTCTATCCAAATCATGAAATAATATTTTGGGGTTTCCTGTCCCTTTAAGAGCTGGACCAGGTTTCTCTCTACACCTGTCTAACCCCTCCTGATTGCAAGCTATTTTTTAAAAAAAAACACCCCTTCACAGGTGTTATAAAATGGGCTGGCATATAAGATGACATTTCTTACTGAAAAATAAATTCAAGAGAAGGAAGAAATGCACTGAAAATAGCATGACAGTAAAGAGGTGATTTTAATTTCTGCTGTATATGATTCATGACAGTTTAAAGTTAGGTGTGCTATCCCTTTGAGCTATCAGTTTAAGATTATATTGAATCAAACATCAATTCAAATTTTAAAATCCTTGTCTAAAATATTACACTGTGTGTCCTAATGTCAGCATCAATGTTTATATTTAATACTAATTTCACATATACATACTTTCAAAGTATAATACACAATGTAACAAATGGCACTTAAAAGTTCTGATGAGTGATCAATGACACAAGTATCGAGCAATTTGATTCATTAGTGATAGTTTATACTGTGTATTTGAATCAGATTGGCTGATGTCATAAATCATGTGATTATGCATATTCCAATCAAAAGTGTTGGAAAAATTCACTAGTGTGTGGGTTATTTAGGAGTTTTGTGTCATTGTTGTGAAAAGTGTTGCGTTAAATATTGCACAAAGTGGAGAGTGTGACTTGTATTACATGGCTTAAACATAGTGCACATAGATTTTTCCAAAAAATAAAAAGGAAGTTAGCTATATTATGTTGTGTATTTATTTCATTTTTATCTCTATATCTATTAGTGCGACAAGTTTGGGGCAAAACTTTGCACCAAATATGTAGAAATAATATTGTCCCCTTGATTTGTAATGAGAGACAAAGTTGTAGCATAATACATCAGTAGTAATGTATTTTTCATTTTTATCCCTATATCTACTAGTGCACCAAATGTGGAGCAATAATATTGTTTGATTTAGAAAGGGTATACAATTTTAATAAAGTTTCTAATTTACTTTTATTATGTAATATACTTCATTCTCTTGCAGCATCGAACATAAGCTTTCTGTGTTTACAGACTCCCATTGAGTTCTATGACATCCACGACCTGAAGGGGGGCGGATTGAAAACCAGGTACGCTGAGTCGGAAAAGACACGAGCGTAACTCTAGAAATTTTGATAAATTTGTGAGAGCTTTAAATAGTGTTGAATAGGAGGGCAAACAAACACGATTCCGCTCGAATTCCACAGGTTTTCAACTCGCATCGATCTGCGTCGGATTGAGATAGCGGGATCGTATGTTACGTCACAAATTTCAACATTTGCTGATCTTGACGCTTTGATAACTACGGCGGATCCATCTTGTGACAATTATGACACGGAATTCCAGCGTATTTTCAGTTGACGCTTTGATAAATAGGCCTCTTAAAGTGTGATCCAGAGCAGCAATGCATTACATCTGGGGATCCAATGACAAGAGACAGGTGTGTGTAGCCACCAATCACCAGCTAGTTCCTAGTAATGCATTGTACATATGATTTTAAAAAAAAGATACCAAAATAACAAATTGCATGCTATATGTGAATCATAAAAGAAAAGTTTAATTTTGACTTTCCTATCTCTTTATCTTTAATTAAATGAGTATTTTGCATTTGTATCTGTAGCAAATCATGTCCGCCATAATTAGCTGTCGGAATTTAACATTGCACAAGCATTTCTTGTGAAATGCTTGTACAATGCTGCCCCGTACACATTTGCGGCCAAACTGCCACTAGCAGGGGATGTCAATCATCCCGATTGTTTTGGATCGGGATGATTGCAGTCTCCCACCTTAAAGGTGGTGGACAAGTCAAGGAGCAGAGGTCTTACGACCACTGCTTCTTAACTTACGTTTCCGGCGAGCCGGAGAATACGAGCATAGAAAGCAGCATCCGCTGCTTATTAAATCTACCCCATAATGTCATCCAATATGGCAGGGGTAATGTCAGTTGGCTCCATTTATCAAGCTGGAAATTCAGCTATGAATTTCCTGCAGTTTCTTAACCTCACTTAAAATCTAAAAATCACTCTTGATTGACACCCCCTCTCTCATGTAATTGGTTATTCCATTCTTAAAAATTTTTATGGTACTTATTAATAATGTGAAAGTGTTATCCTGTGCTTATCATATCCAATTAGATGTAGAAGTTGATCATTGACAAATGTCCCCATAAATGTGTCAAGTGTGGTAAACGGGACTGAGACATATAGGGCTATTTGTCACCAAAGCAATGATGAAAAAAGTGCTAGGGATAAACAATGAAAATGGATGATCTTTTTGCATCAACCTCAAAAAGAGCTCATTGGCAGCCATTCAGATACATATGTTTATCAAACAGTAGATTGTGATGTCTATGGGCTAGATTACGAGTGTTACACTATTTAGCGCTTTCACTAAACCCGAAATGCTGGCTTCAGGACTTCAGATATCACGACTGGGCTTACTATTCTCCCCATAGCTCTCAATGGAGCGTGCTGATAAAAAAAAAACTAACACTAATCGCACACGGACTAACCGGAGCATATTTAACCAAGTACTCTCAACCCAATGTGACTTAAAAAGTGTTGGGGACTTTCACAAGGAGTGGACTGAGGCTGGAGTCAGTGCATCAAGAGCCACCACACACAGACGGATCCGGGACATTGACTTCAAATGTCGTATTCCTCTTGTCGTCAAGCCACTCCTGAACAACAAACAACATCAGAAGCATCTTACCTGGGCTAAAGAAAAACAGACCTGGTCTGTTGCTCAGTGGTCCAAAGTCCTCTTTTCTGATGAGAGCAAAGTTTGCATCTGATTTGGAAACCAAGGACCCAGAGTAGGGAGGAAGAATGGAGAGGCACACACTGCAAGATGCTTAATGTCCAGTGTGAAGTTTCCACAGTCTGTGTTGATTTGGGGAGCCATGTCATCTGCTGGTGTTGGTCCACTGTGCTTCATTAAGTCCAGGGTCAATGCAGCCATCTACCAGGAGATTTTGGAGCACTTCATGCTTCCTTCTGCAGATAAGCTCTATGGGGATACTGACTTCATTTTCCAGCAGGACTTGGCACCTGCCCACACTGCCAAAAGCACCAAAACCTGGTTCAAGGACCGTGGGATTACTGTGCTTGACTGGCCAGCAAACTCGCCTGACCTGAACCCAATAGAGAATCTATGGGGCATTGCCAAGAGAAAGATGAGAGACATGCGACCGAACAATGCAGAAGAGCTGAAGGCCGCTATTGAAGCATCCTGGTCTTCCATAACACCTCAGCAGTGCCACAGGCTGAAAGCTTACATGCCATGCCGCATTGAGGCAGTAATTGCTGCCTCAATGCGTATAAGCATGCATACATACAGTATGCATGTTTATACTTTTCAGAGGTCTGATATTGTTCTATGTACAATCCTTGTTTTATTGATTGCATGTAATATTCTAATTTGCTGAGATTGTGGATTTTGGGTTTTCATGAGCTGTAAGCCATAATCATCACAATTATGACAAATCACGGCTTGAACTATCTTACTTTGCATGTAATGAGTTTATCTCATATATTAGTTTCACCTTTTAAGTTGCATTAGTGAAATAAATTAACTTTTGCATGATATTCTAATTTTTTGAGTTTCACCTGTATATAGTGTGTGTATATATATATATATATATATATATATATATATATATACAGTATCTCACAAAAGTGAGTACACCCCTCATATCTTTGTAAATATTTTATTATATCTTTTCATGTGACAACACTGAAGAAATGGCACTAAAGAGTGTACAGCCTGTATAACAGCGTAAACTTGCTGTCCCCATACAGCCATTAATGTGTAAACCATTGGCAAAAAAAGTGAGTACACCCTTAAGTGGTAATGTCCAAATTGGGCCCAAAGTGTCAATATTTTGTGTGGCCACCATTATTGTCCAGCACTGCCTTAATCCTCTTGGGCATGGAGTTCACCAGAGCTTCACAGGTTGCCACTGGAGTCCTCTTCCACTCCTTCATGATGATATCACGGAGCTGGTGGATGTTAGAGACCTTGCACTCCCTCACCTTCCATTTGAGGATCCCCCACAGATGCTCAATAGGGTTTAGCACTGGAGACATGCTTGGCCAGTCTATCACCTTTACCCTCAGCTTCTTTAGCAAGGCAGTGGTTGTCTTGGAGGTGTGTGGTCATTATCATGTTGGAATACTGCCCTGCGGCCCAGTCTCCGAAGGGAGGGGATCATGCTCTGCTTCAGTATGTCACAGGACATGTTGGCATTTATGGTTCCCTCAATGAACTGTAGCTCCCCAGTGCCGGCAGTACTCATGCAGGCCCAGACCATGACACTCCCGCTACCATGCTTGACTGTAGGCAAGACACACTTGTCTTTGTACTGCTCACCTGGTTGCCTCCACACACCATCTGAACCAAATAAGTTTATCATATTCTCATCTGACTACAGGACATGGTTCCAGTAATCCATGTCCTTAGTCTGCTTGTCTTCAGCAAACTGTTTGCAGGCTTTCTTGTGCATCATCTTTAGAAGAGGCTTCCTTCTGGGACAAAAGCCATGCAGACCAATTTGATGCAGTGTGCAGCGTATGGTCTGAGCACTGACAGGCTGACCCCGCACCCCTTCAACCTCTGCAGCAATGCTATCAGCACTCATATGTCTATTTCCCAAAGACAACCTCTGGATATGACACTGAGCATTTGCACTCAACTTCTTTGGTCAACCATGGCTAGGCCTGTTCTGAGTAGAACCTGTCCTGTGAAACCGCTGTATGGTCTTGCCCACTGTGCTGCAGCTCAGTTTCAGGGTCTTGGCAATCTTCTTAAGGCCTAGGCCATCTTTATGTAGAGAAATAATTCTTTTTTTTTTTTTTGTAAAAGTTGTTTTTATTGAGGTGGTAAACAATAACTAAAACAATACATATCAGTCGACACACAGTGCATTACAGGTACAAGCAGGGCTAACATAGTGAGAAATTAAACACAGTACAATGTACAACAGACTGACATGTGTGAACATTTTGAATCACCTCATTTTGTTATTATTGAGTTCGCATTGACCTCTATGCAAAACAGATCCAACAGTGGGACCAAGATCTCCGTAAAAATAAGAAGGAAGTCAAAAGGCACAATGTGCAATGCAATGGGCAAACATCTTAACAGTCATCACAACACGGATAAAGAACTTATTTGAAATCAGATATACATTTCAGGGTATATATATAGAATTCTCAAGTGTACATGGAGAAGCAAAATAGTTGCCTCCCAATGTACAGCGGTATATTGGTTATGAAATTCAGGAGTCATAGAATGAGAAAAAAAAAAGGGGGAGGGAAGATTTATGTGATTTTGCATTTAATGTAAACACATAGAGAGTTTTACTGGTTGCAGGGTCCGAGGAGCCTCTCTATGAGTCATCAAGTGTGGTAGAGGTGAGAAGAGAGGAAAGAGAGAAAAAAAAAATGGGAGGGGGGAAGGTAAAGTGTGGGAAAAAGGGGGGGGAGGGGGGAGAGGGAAGTAGATAAGGGGGCCTTGGGTAGAGGACTGTTGTATGAGGTTGGGAGATCTACTAATTCGCCCCGGGGTAATGTATATGCCTTGAGTGTCAGAGTGACTACCTTCCAGCTATGAGTTAGTTCTCCGATACTCATCCCACGGGCACCAGACTGAGGAATAAAAATCAGATCGTGCCTCCGCTCTCAGGGAGTATTCTTTCATCCTTTGCAGATAGTCTAGGGTTTCTAGGACCGGAGTCAGAGTTAAAGGAGAGTCCCTAGCCCATTGTCTAGCTATGATTAGTTTGGCTGATAGCAAAATAATGATACATAAGATTCTAGAGGATTTTTGGAGTGTGTGGAGCCCTAGCTGAAAGAGCGCAACTTCTCCAGACAACTGTTGTAACAGCTGAAGCTGGCGGAGCAAATCCGCGACAGAATTCCAAAAAACACTCAATTTGGGGCAATCCCACCACACATGGAGATGGGTACCCCTCTGCCCTCACCCTCTCCAACAGTCTGCGCTCCTTAGGGGGAACACTCTATGCAACCTAGTTGGGACCCAGTGCCAGCGCAGGGTTAATTTTATATATAGCTCAAAAAGATTTGAACAGCGGACTGCCATTTTTACATCTCGGAAGGCTCGTTGCCAGACTACATCTTGATGCACCACCCCTAAGTCCCTCTCCCAGGCCTTCACGGCCCCTGGTTTGACAAAATGGGGGGAGTCTAAGAGAAGCTTATAGTGAAAGGACAGAGAGCCCTTGATAGATTTGCCCGCCATCCAGCGTCTCTCCCAAAGTGTGAGAGTCCGTGGTGGGAGTCTTCCGGCTCTGAGAGAAACACCGTAAGATCATCGGCAAAGAGCGCCAATGAGTGAGGGGTGTCAATAATTCTTTTTTTCAGATCCTCAGAGAGTTGTTTGCCATGAGGTGCCATGTTCAACTTCCAGTTACCAGTAGGAGAGAGTGTGAGAGCGATAACACCAAAAATTAACACACCTGCTCCCCATTCACACCTGAGACATTGTAACACTAATGAGTCACATGACACCGGGGAGGGAAAATGGCTAATTGGGCCCAATTTTGACATTTCCACTTACTGGTGTACTCACTTTTTTGGCCAACGGTTTAGACATTAATTGCTGTGTGTTGAGTTATTTTGAGGGGACAGCAAATTTACACTGTTATACAGGCTGTACACTCACTACTTTACATTGTAGCAATGTATGTGTCATTTCTTCAGGGTTGTCACTTGAAAAGATATAACAAAATATTTACAAAAATGTGAGGGGTGTACTCACTTTTGTGAGATACTGTATGTATATAATATAGGTATTTCCATTCAATCACCTTGTGATATACCATATACCTTTTAACCCTTATAAAATTATTTATTATTTATATGAATATTTTTTATTAGGTAGTGTATATATGATTGTAACAGTTTAGTTTAAGGTATTTAAGTTGTGTTTAGTGCAACTTTCATTCTAGCCCTAACCCTTTATGCAAGGTCTTCAATCGTGATTACCTGACTAGCGCAAATTTAGATTTAGCTTGGTGGTAAGAGTTTACTTTCAACAATTAATAATATGCGTGCAAGTTAGCACAGGCGCAATATTGCAATATTGAGACCGCGTTAACATTAGCACGCCAATTGTAATCTACCTTTATATATATTTTAGAATATTTTCCAACCATTAGAAAAGGAAAGAATTTGTATATACTGTACAATGTTTGCCTAAATGCTTCATTTAAAATACTGATCGACAGCTAAATATTAAACTGAACCCCCTGCTGATATGGTGATAGACTGCACGCATGCACATTTTTGTCCCACAAATTCTCCCAGTGCTTTGGAGAAGTTAATAACTTTTTAGAAAGAAGCCGTTTGAAAACGCATGTATGATTCAAAAATGTTTCTAATCAAATTTGAAAATATACTGTTGTACATTTTAAATATGACTTTTATGTATTGAACTAGCTAAGTGTCCAACAAGTTATGAAGTAATATATTAAATCCTACTATTATATGTTTGCAGAATATTGAGAATGTCTTCTATTGTTTGCTTTAACATGTCTTGGCTCTCTGATAAAAGAAAACTTACCATTTGTATTTAAGGGTAAGGACATTCATTTCGTTGGCTGCACTGAATGGTAAAATTAGTCTTTTGAAGCACCATATTCACTGCTGTAATAAAAAATATATATCAGCAAAGTGTTGTTTTGGTGGCAGGCAGTGAACTGTAAAAGAACAAAAATTGTAATATTCAGTGCTGTACAAGGTTTGCCAGAGGGCCTACATTTAAAGCAGCTTCGTGCACTTTGTTTAGTTTTCTTGATTATTTTTTGTAAAACGTTTTTTTCTTCTTTCTAAGGTTAATTTAGAATGTGGAGATGTTACTTGTATGTTATGATGTCTATTGGTATGATTTATGGAAAAAGGTGCAAAATCACCAATTCTAAATTCAATTAAAATATGATAACAAAGATCAAATCATTTTATATATTTGTAAATTAAGGGACAGTCTAGTAAAAATTTAACTTTCATGATTCAGAAAGGGTATGCAATTTTAAACAACGTTCCAGTTTGTTTGTATCATTGTATCATAAAATTAGTTTTTTTTCTCTTGGTATTCTTTGTTCAAAGCTAAGCCTAGGTAGGCTCATATGTTAATTTCTAAGCCCTTGAAGGCCTCCTCTTATCTCAGTGCATTTTGACAGTTTGCCTACCTAGAAAGTACATGTTTATATGTGCCATGTAGATAACATTGTGCTCACTCCCTTTGGAGTTATTTCTGAGTCTATGAGATTAGCTAAAATGCTGTCAAAGGAACTGAAATAAGGGGACAGTCTGCTGAGGCTTAAACACCAGGTAATCACAGAGGTAAAAAGTATATTTATATAACTGCATTGGTTATGCAAACCTGGGGAATGGGTAATAAAAGGATTATCTATCTTTTTAAACAATAACAATTCAGGAGTAGACTGTCACTTTAAGTATTTTTATTTGCTTTCAAGAGCCAATCTGTTTGCTTAGTTTTGAACAGTATACCTTCTTCGTTTTAATCATAAATATCAAGACCTTTGCTCAAATATTTCCAGGGCACTTTTTGAGAAGACATAAGGGTAAATTTATCAATGCGTCAACCTGACCGCATTCGCAGTGTTAAATACGCTCTCTGTACATCGCTGATGGGAATCTCCATTCCAAGTCCTTATTTATCAAAAAAACTGTCAGACTTATGCACGTCAAGTATGGTGCGAAGAGCATCGTATCATTGATAAATATGAAGCATGGATGGTGCAGATATCGCTATTTATCAAATAATCTACCCAGAATTGTGTATGATCATCATCACATGTCCATCACATGACTCATGTTTTTATACCGTTTATACACTGTACACTATTTTACTTACAACATTTCTTTCTTGTCCATGAATAAGAACAGTTATTTAAGGTAATATTTTGCTGGTTATTTGTTGTGTCTTTGAAATACCTTTCTGTGTTGCTAGACACGCCCTTTTATACTTTAGTAACATCCCTTTGATTCTTATGGTATTCGCATGCTCAAAGGTGGTGGATTGAAAATCAGGATTGCTGCGTCAATCGAAATGCAAGTGTACCAGTTAAATGTTTCTTACATTTTTATTTGGTTGAATAGAGTCGTATATAAAGGCAGATTACCAGTAGTATGCTCAAATAATGGGAACATCGATTTGCATCAAACTAATCTCTATGCATTGTTAACTTCAGTGTATCTATTTTGCACTTAATTTGATGTGGAATTACAGAGAATTCACAGTTGAAGCTTTTGATAAATTGACCCTATAGTGTGTGCATATTTGCACATCTAACCTGATCTCTCCATACTTTATATGTGCACATGAGCATTTCCATATTTATAGATAGTCTCCCACACAACTTTCATTCTCCTGAAATGACAGGTGCAAGCACTGATCAGCACGTCCTTCCATTCACTTAACCCTAAAGAATACATACCCTCTCTCACTACAAATAGCTATATATCACACATCAATATTATATACTTTTATTTCTCTTCTTTTTTTTTTTTTTTTTACATATATTTATTTTATTTAGTTTTTAACAGAAAAAAGGAAGAAAAAAGTATCAACAGAGCACATTCGCTCACATTTGTGTACCACGCAGGGTAAATCAAGATACATACATAATGCCGTGATCGGTTAATCAATACATAATACATTTAGCCTTTAGCATATTTATCTAAGCGAGAAAAAAAAAAAAAAAAAAAAAAAAAAAAAAAAAAAATAGATTATTAAATTTGTCACCTCTCCCCCGCTACAGGCTCTCAGAACCATGCCACTGGGAACACTTCTCTCAAAATTAAACCTTCAAAGTATTCTGTTTTATGTAGTTCTTTAGTAAGAATATACTGTATATTGAGCGGATATGTTTGAATAATTTTGGTCCATTTATTAAAGAATCTTTGAATTTGTTTGTTATGCATTGTAGAAATATTATATTGTTCAAAAATTATCTGTTGTTTTACCGCTTCCAAAAATCTAGTGAAGGGGGGGGCTTTTCTGTGTTTCCAATTTTTTAGTAGGAGGTTGCGGACAATTAGTATAATTGTATTAATCAGGTCAGTATTGTGGCCTCCCGAGTCTAAGAAAACCATCATTTTTGGACTAGCAATAACATACTCTGGGTCCAACTTGTTTAACCAAAAATTAACTTTCTGCCAGAATTGCCACACTTTCGGGCAATGCCAAAAACAATGTAACAGATCTGCCCAAGGTAAAGAGCATTTATGGCAGAGGCCCATGCTGTCCTGCGACCACTGTGCTAATCTTTTCGGTGAAATGTATGTATTGTTAAGTAATTTTAGATGGGATTCATGCCAGGAGGAGCGAAGGGGCGCTTTCATCAACCATTTAATACTTTTTTTAATTAAATCATAATTAACTCCTTCAAAATACCTCGACCAATGCGAGATATGTTGGTCAGAGTATAATTGACCCTGCTTAGCCAGCAGAATATTATATAAAAGCGAAATAGAATGTTTACCTTGCTTATATAACTTTATATACCCTCCAATTTCCGCGAAACATTCCAACCAATTTCCAAGCTGTAATTTCTTAATCAGAAAATTTCGTAGCTGTAAATAGGCGAAAAAGTATTTATTGGGGAGATTAAATTCATTAGCGATACTTTCAAAGGTTCTTATATTGGCTTGCTCGTCTAAGAGCTGTGTTATCTTAGAGAGCCCTTTATTATCCCATTCTCTAAATAACTTATACGAACACCCAGGTAGAAACTCAGGATTTCCTCTGATCAACAGAAAAGATGATATGTGGGAATTAATCTTAAGCCGAGAGCATAAAAGTTGCCAAGCTTTAACTACATTATAGATACTGATATATAACTTTATACTTTTTGGTAATTGGATACTGACACAATGAAGAATTGTTTTACAAGAAAACGGGTGTATAATAGTCTCTTCTAGCCTTAAATTCGTCAATGTCTTGCCATCATACAGCCAATCTATCCCATAACGTGCCAAGATAGCTAAGTTATATGCCTTAATGTCTGGGAAAGCTAGGCCACCTTGTTCCTTCTGTTGAGATAGTTTTTTAATCGAAATCATCTGTCTAGACTTATTCCAAAGGAACTTGGCACAGGCCTGGTTAAATATTTTAATATCTTTAGCTTTAATAAATAGAGGGAGATTATTCATTGCAAATAATATCTGTGGAAACAAAATATTTTTTATCATTATGATTTTAGCTGATAGGGAAATTGGAAGTAGTGCCCAGCGTTGTAATTTGGCTTTCATATTAGAAAAAAAAGGAGTAAAATTAAGTTTGTACCAACTATTTGGATCTCTGTGTAGAATAATCCCAAGGTATCTGAGCGTCTCGACCTCCTTTAGGTCATATTGAATCCTGCTATCCTTCTTTTTATATATCCATAATATCTCGGATTTAGTTGTGTTTACCTTATAGCCTGAGATTTTACTGAATAGTTCTAATGCACCAAACGCTATGGGGATATTTTTATATGTATGTTTAAAGTATAGTAATAGGTCGTCTGCATAGAGCGACAGCACTAGTTTCTGTTCGCCTATATTTATCCCCTCGAGTTCTTGGCGTAAATAAATTGCTAGGGGTTCAATGGCCAGATTAAATAAAAGGGGGGACAGTGGACAACCCTGACGTGTACCTTTCTCCATTTTAAAAAAAGGCGTTTGGGTATTATTAATCGCTATTGAGGAGATTGGATAATTGTATATAGTTTTGATAAATTCTATCAATTTTCCTGTAAAGCCGAATTTTGTCAGGGCCACATATAAATGATCCCATATTATGGAGTCAAATGCCTTCTCCGCGTCAATCATAACCATAGCAATATCGTCTTGATATGTTATTTTCTCCTTATTGATTTTATTCCAAAAATATTCTATTAGCGTATATGTTTTTCTAATGTTTTTAGTAAGAGATCTGTTACACATGAAACCCGCTTGGTCTTGGTGAATAATTTCTTGAAGTACTACCTTGAGACGATTCGCTATTATAGATGTTAACAATTTATAATCTATGTTCAACAAGGAGATAGGTCTGTATGACCCTAAATCTGTTAAATTTTTGTCTTTTTTTGGTATAAGTGTTATGACTGACGCGGAGAAGAACCTCGACATTGATTTTCCCTCCATAAAGTATTCATTGAATAGACAGGTTAAATTAAGCACAATTTCTGATTTTAGGAGCCTGTAAAACTCAGCTGGTATTTGATCTGGTCCAGGTGCCTTACCTAATTTCGTTGCCTCTATCGCTTTTATGACCTCATCTGGGGAGATAGGCAAATTCAATCCCTTCGCTTGATCTGTAGTAATCTGTGGACAAGTGATAGTGTTCCAGAATATCTTACTGGCTTTTTTATCTATAGTTTTCGAGGTATATATGTTCTTATAATATCCATAGAAAGCTTTACTAATATCTTCAGTTTGTGTATAATTATGACCCTCTACTATCACATTCTCAATTATATTCTTCCGATTCCTGCCTTTCTCTAACTTTGACAGATACTTTACTGATTTACCGTATCTACCACCATAAACAGAATTTGCTCTGGCTTCTTGCTTTATCATTTTAGCCAGGAGAAACGAATCTCTTTCTTGCTTGGCCTTTCTATACTCTAACCAATATTTCCTTAGAGTGTTGTTTGTATAGTTATGGAGAGCCCTAGCAACAGTTTTTGTTAAATGAATCTCGCGAGCTATGACCTTTTTTTTTAAAGTGATCATATATAATTTAATCTCTCCCTTTAAATATGCTTTGGCTGCTTCCCAAAATATTTCATAATTATTAGCATACTCTTGGTTATTAACACAGTATTCGCGCCATTTACTTTTTATCCATATTTGAAAGGGTCCATCATTAATCATATGCTTTGGAAAAAAAAAATTATTTCCCCCCCGTATATATTGCTCACGTACCCCTACCTCCAGTGATATTGTAGCATGATCTGATATTATAATTTCACCAATGTCTGTACCTATCTCTTCCTGCAATAAAGCATTTGAGACTAGAAAAAAATCAATACGCGAGAGAGATTTATGTGCTTGGGATTCACAAGTAAAACTTTTTCCCCCGGGGTGCTGCACCCGCCATATATCATGTAAGCTTAATTCTTCACATAATTGGAAAAATATTTGAGAATTTTGCGTAGACCTTCTATTTTGTCTATGGGACAACCTATCTAATGCTGGTATAGGGGTTAAATTAAAGTCTCCAGCGAGAATTATATTTGGGTCTTCTTTCAACATTAATCTTGCTATCATGTCACTCCAAAATGGTTGGTCTTTGACATTGGGCCCATATAGATTGCACACTACATATTTTATTTTTTTAATGTCCACAGTTAGAATTATCCATCTGTCATTAGAATCTATTTGACTCTCTCGTATATTATATTCCAGATCTTTGTTAAATAGGAATGCGACCCCCCGTTTCCTCCTAGAACAGTCTGATGCTATTACGTGTCCTACCCAGTTACATTTGAGTTTCTGAGCTTCAGTGTTTTTCAAGTGTGTTTCCTGCAATAGGACAATATCAGGTTTAAGTTTAGCTAAGTGTCTGATTATCAACTTTCTTTTTCTTGGTGTTGTTATCCCTCCTACATTCCATGAAATAAATTTGATCTTCCTCATCTTATTGTTAGCCTTTTAATTTTTGCCCTTTTCCCTCTACCATTACCTTCTGATAGCTGCAGCGTGGGAGAGAACACAAAGCGCAATACAAGAGAGAGGAGAAAGAAAAAAAAAAAAAAAAAAAAAAAAAAAAGAGAAAAAAAGAAGAAACCACACACCTCCACATTATTTAAAAAACAACATAAGTCCCCTATAACTAAAATTATAATCAATTAGGATCTCTTTTTCAACCCTTTGTTTACCTTATCTGTCTAGTTTTACAAAAGTCTCTCACTTCTTCTGTGTTAACCAGAGTGACATTGCCCTCCGCTTCCTCCACTATTATCTTTGCAGGATATGTTAGTCTAGCCTTCAGGCCGGCATTGATTAACCTAGTACAATAGGGGGCTAGCTCTTTTCTTTTCATTGACGTATCACTGGAGAAATCTTGGAAGAGCAATAATTTGTTTTGATTAATTTCTAACTTTCCTATTTTCCTATATGCCCTCAGAATGCTGTTCTTATCCTGATAATTTAGATATTTTACAAGGACCGGCCTGTTGTAATTCTTCTCTCTTAGGTTGTCTCTAGGCATCCCCAACCGGTGAGCCCTTTCAACTAAAATTGGCGTGTCACTGGATATAATACCCAATGCCTTGGGTAGGGTAATGCTGGCAAAGGTTATTAAGTCTGGGAATTCGCCCTTATCTGATAAACCTATAATTTTCAAATTATTACGTCTTGATCGATCTTCTAGCTCATAGATTTTATCTTGTAGTCTACTTAGTGTCCTGCTATTGTCTGTTATGATTTTTTCCTGCTTATAGATTATATCCTCATTACTAGATACTCTGTCTTCAACTTCTGTGAGACGGCTGTTAATTTGTTTAAGTTCTGTCATTATGTTAGCTGTTTGACTTTTAAGCAATTCAAATTGGGGCAGGAAAATTTCAGACATTTGAGATACTAAGAGCTGGATATCGTCCTTTTGCATTATGTGGTCAGAAGTGCTTTCTATATGTGTATCTGAAACCCTTGTTTTCTTATCTTTTTGCCTGGGAGGCATGGCCAGGGAGTGACTTTTATTGTGCGTAATAAATTTATCCATGTACAGTGTAGTAACTGTACTTCTGTGACTGTGCTTCCTTTAACTCTTTCTTTAGAGTAATATGACCTTAGACTTTGTGTGTCTGTGCTTACAATTTATTTGTGTGTTTGACTAAATATTAAATAAAATAACAAAAGTGAAAAAACAAAAACAAGAAACAATAAGAAACCTTGATTGTGAAACAACCCTATGTGCAGTGACAATCTTTTAAATTTAAATCTCCTGGCCACCCACCCCTCTCTCTAATTGAGACCAAAGTTTTTCTCGTAATAACTCCTTACATCCTATTTTAAATTAACATATCAAAAAGGACATATCAGTTTGATAATTAGGCTAGAAGATATACAAGAGATTAGAATGAAAGCGACCTATTTTACTTGATTCACCTTAGGCCCTCAACTCTCTTGTATATAACTTTTTTGCTTTGTTCCCAGTACCTCCGGCTATCTTATTTTAACCAAACACATCTCCTAGACAACAAACATTATATTGTAAACCGTCTAAAACTCTCAAAACCATTACATTTTTTCTCTCAAAATTGTGGTTTTATATTTATAACTTTCCGGTGAGGACTGTTTTTCTCTCCTATCTTCCTCTTCCTCTGCCTTTCCACCCTGTATCCAATACCACTCTGAGAAAGTCCCAAAAAAATAGCAACAGACCTAAGTTATAGCTCCGGCAGTTCAGAGAGAGAAAAAAAAGGAATATAAGCCTGTTGTGTCCGAAAGGATGAAGGGGAAAAACAAAGCAGGGCAGAGTAGAAACATGTAAGTCAAAGCAGTTCTTTTCTTATATATACTTGCGTATGCTTAGGTATGTCCACCAGATCTGTACATTAATTTCGAGAGTATCCGATTCCTTTTTTATGTGAAGAAAAAAAAAACCTTACTGGCCCAGGCTTTGCTGTACCTCACCGTACTGCTGGGTTATCTTCAGGTTATCTTCAGGCAGCAATCACTATATCTCCTGTGATAGCAGGGAGGTCTAAGTGTGTAGTGATCCAGCGCCCTTTCGTTCGTGACCAAGTTAAACCTCCGCTTCACACGACATTCCCATCCGCCTAAGCGGTGCTCTGTGTTTAATAGTGCTCCAACGATTGAGGTCTGTTCTTAGCATCACCTCACAGATCCCTTTGGCAATATCTGGCCCTCGCGATTGGTCTGCAGCTCTTTATCAGCTCTTTACCAGCAATATCTCTTGGGGCACCAAGTCCACTCTCGCGCCCTCGCACCAAGTCCACTCTCGCGCCCTCACACCAGCCTCTGGATCATAGGTCCGACCTGGGTTAACTCCAATGCGGTACTCGACTTAGGGGGCTGACTCATGCAGCTGAGTCGCGCTGCTTGCTCCGGCGTTCCGCCACCCGCACCACCGATATGATGCACTTGCCCTAGGGAGTATTGATTCACTCCAACAACGGGCTTGTGGAAGGGAAGATTTTCCTAACTCGAGCTCTTAGCGTCCAAACTCCACCATTACGACGCTAGCTCCTCCCAACGGAACCGGAACCCTCACCAATAGGTTTACTCTCTCTCACCAGTACAGATGACTTTTATTTCTCTTCTAATTTTTATATATTACTATTTGTGTTTTATTTTCTTCTACACACTTTATACCACTAACATGAATCCAAATATGACCATACTGTTATTCGTGATAACCCTTTTCTCATTCCAATTTTGTTCACATTACTATGGCCATAAGCACACACCTCAAACTGGAAAACAAATGATCATACACCATGGCCTGCTCTGTTGCTGTAACTTATCTGCTGAGTGCTAGTGGAGAGTTATAAAAAATATTCCTCCTACCCCACCTCACAAAATTATAAAGTTTCTCTTTCACTATATGGCCAAAACAAATTATGTCCAAATTCTTAGTCCTTATGTTATTTGCTCTTGCAAATGATGTAGAGTCTAACCCTGGTCCCACAACAAATTCTATTCCTAGCCTTCCAGCTAAAAAAGGCCTCTCCTTTATTCACTGTAATATCCGCAGCTTACTACCAAAAATCCATGCACTGCAAGCATGGTGTTCACATTACAAGCCCAGAATCATTGTGATCTCTGAATCGCGGCTAACCACAAAAAATACCTGACTCTGCCATTGCTATACATGGGTATTCATGCCATAGAAATGACAGAGCAAAAAGAGGAGTCGGCATTGTAATCTATGTTGACAATTCCATAAAATACAGCCCCTTACAAAAATTTAGCTCTCCTGCCACCTTTGATTTCCTTTCTGGCACAATTGAGATCCCATGCAGTAAATCAATCATTGTTGCAGGAATCTACCGCCCACCTAGCTCCCCTGTGCATTCCCTTTCTGACATAGCCCATCTCCTTAGTGAAACCATAGCTCAAAACCCAAAACTGTGAAATTTTGGTCTTTGGAGATTTTAATATTGATTGGCTGAATCCTAAAAATAATAGTTCTTGCTCGCTGTTTAAGGCTTTGCAGCTAACGCAATTAATCTCTTCCCCAACTTGCATAAACATTAAAAGCCATAACCACACCCTGCTCAATTGGATTCTCACCACTTCTCCTGACCGAATCCAGGAGGCAGGTGTTCTCCCTAACAGTTTCAGTGACCACTGCTTAGCGTACTGCGTGTGCAAAATAAAAGCTACTAAATCCTCTCCCAAGGTTAAAATCACCAGGTCCTTCAAAAAATGTAATCTTCAATCATTTCTAAATGACATCAAGAACCTCCCCTGGCATGGATTAAACCTAATCCCAGATATAGACTCTGCAGCTGAATTCTTTGAGTCCGAACTCCTACAAGTTTGGAATTTGCATGCCCCTCTGCATAAGGTGAGAGTAAAAGGAGCACATATGAATTGGATCACAGCTGACCTCATTCAAATGTACCAGTTTCGGGATTCATTATGGTCAAAGTTCAAGCATACTGACTCTGTGAGTGATCACTGTGTATATAGACAATGGCAAAATATATGCACTAAACAAACAAAATTGGCCAAGGCCCAATATTTCTGTGAAAATCTGAACAATAACATATCAAACCCTAGAAAGTCAAAGTGAAAATCATAAATAACTTACACACTCCCCCAATCCACTCCCAACCCTCCACTGTCAAAGTGGACAACCTAACCCTGCAACTTCCCTTAGAAGTAGCAAATGACACACATCCTGAAACTACAATTGTGGATCAGACCCCACTAAATCTGCAAAGACACAATATAGAGAAGTTCAATTTTAGACCTGTACCCATCAGTGTCATTAAGAAACACCTTAATAATCTAAAAATAAAAAACCAGTCTGGACCTGATCAAATCCCAGCAATGCTGTTGAAGCTCAGTGCGCCGGCAATTGCTAAACCTGTCACAACCCTAATTAACAAATCCTTGGTGTCTGGATACATACCCAAACTTTGGAAGACTGCAAGAGTAGTGCCTATCCATAAAAGTGGTGAGATAACCTTGGTTTCTAATTATCACCCAATATCATTGCTCCCAGTATTGTCAAAATTCTTAGAAAAGTGCGTCCATACACAACTATGTGAGTATTACCAACAATCTAACTATCTGACCCCTGATCAATCAGGTTTTCACCCGAACCACTCCACTACAACTGCTCTCCTAAAAGTTTGCAACGACATCCAAACTGGCATGGAACAAGGAGACCTAACTGGAGCTTTTTTCCTTGATTTTGCAAAGGCCTTTGACACAGTAGACCACGACATACTACTTCTCAAACTAAAAAACTCAGGTATTGGTGATCGTCCGCTAACCTGGTTTCGATCATATGTATCAGATCAATACAATATGTCTCCATTTCTGACAGCAACTCCCTCCCTCTCCCAATCATGTGTGGTGTTCCCCAAGGTTCAATTCTCGGCCCCCTACTATTCACATTATTAATAAATAATCTGCCAAATGTCTGCAAATCCTCAACTGTACACATGTACGCAGACTACACGGTAATCTATGCAAGCAAATCCGATCTGCCGCAGCTTGAGGCAGTGCTCCAAGACCAGTTCGCAGAGGTAGAAAAGTGGGTATGTTGTTAGACCCCAATCTATCTTTTGGCCTCCACATTGAAAAACTTGCATCTAAACTCTATCAAAAACTAGGTGCCCTGTACAGAAACAAATCCTGCCTAAGCCCTACAGTAAAGGAAAAGATTGTACAGCAAATGCTGATGCCAATCATTGATTATGGGGATGTAGTATATGCACCTGCTCCACAAACTCACCTTAATAAACATAATACATTGTACAGCTCATTCTGCCGCTTTGTGCTACAATGTAACTACAGGACCCATCATTGTGACATTCCAAAAGAACTAAACTGGCTGTCGCTGGAATGCAGACGCACCCTCCCTTGTTTTTAAGAGAATTTCCGGGAAACTCCCACCCTACCTGAGCAGAATGCTCTCCCTGGCTGTTCCCACCTCCTATAACCTTCGATCCAGTACCAGCACATTATTTTGTTTGCCTCAATACAAAAAGAAAGCAGCTCGATCCTCCTTTTCCTACAGAGCACCACATTTATGGAACCACCTCCCGCACACTTTCAAACCTTCCCCAACCCTAAAATCCTTTAAGAGATCCATCTATACATATCTCAAAACAGAATGCACCTGTCATGGTTGATTATATATTTCCTACCTGTTAAATTTTGCATATATTATGTATTAATATTGTTTTTGTATTTTATTGTACCCTATTGTATCAGTGCAATGTTTTGTGGACCCAGGACATACTTGAAAACGAAAGAAATCTCAATGTATCCTTGCTGGTAAAATATTTTATAAATAAATAAATGAGCAATAAACCAGACTGGGCAAAAAGTGTTAACCTTACAACACGGTGCTGGCATTTAGGGCCAGATTTATCAAAGCCATTCTCCTCTAATATCGTCCAAAATAATGCATACAAATGGATCCTCATATTTATCAAAGCACTCTGCGCCTATAATTGCGCAAATCTGAAAGAAACTTCTTCGCACTTCACTTGCATTCGCCTAGGCGCACAGGCGCGCTCCCGAGTGCACCAATATACATTAGTAATAGGTGTAATTTAACAGCCCGACCTACAAATATGCCCAGTTGCTTATTCATCATTGCTTTGCGCCGATAATTCCGGCTGTAATTGCGTGTTTTATATTTCGCCATACAGACTGAGTCGAACACCATTATAATACATGCTTTTACATCTTGAGATGCAGTACTTTACTCTTTCAACTAAATTTTTCAAAAGTTCAGCGCAAAGAAGATACTGTTATTCCCAGTAATTTGCGCTTCCACAGGCGCATATGGTACTAAAAGTTTTATATGTATATATCGATATATTGATATATTAATTTTTGTGTCAACTTATGGCACAAACAGCACAGAAACATTGTGTAATATAAATATTAGCTAAATAGTTACCTAAAAAACGTTTTTTAATAATAAAATCATGGCGGCGCAAATATTTATAGGGAGTAAATAGGGAGTAAATGCTGTTCCCAACAGGCGCAATTTATCATTACTACGCCCCAGCTCGCCTGCGCAAAGTTACGTCTATTTTTTTTATAAATTTAGGTGCACATGTGCGCCTCTCCGGAGGCGAGCTGGGGCGCAGTTACAGGCGAAGAACATACAGAGTTCGCCTAGCCTTTGATAAATCTAGCCCTTAATCCAACCACATTATATGAAATAAGCACACACAGCTGAGCAGACCTGCTATATTTTCTCTTTGTTTCTCTCTCTTTCTCTCTTTCTCTCTCTCTCTCATGCAGCTGGAATTGTCTAGAGAAAAGCATGTGATTGATGTAGTTCCACATACATCTTACTTCACAAACCTTTTACACAGCTGTGCCCACTGCCCTTTCTATCTCTATTCTACACACTTGGTGCAAGCAGCACTTACTGATTTCCCTCATCCTTGTAGTGTATGCAATGTGTGCTGCGGCACTTTAAGATCACACCTGTAGAGCAAGCATTTGATGTGGCTACACCTGAACCTCTCTCTTTTGCCCACTTCCTGGACATTAGGAGGGATGCCTAGAGTACACTCCAAACATAGGACAAACCACTGTATTCCAGGTGAAGTCAAAGGGGTTGAAACCATAAAAGTAATGAAAAGTCTGAGGGGCCCATTTATCAAAGGGCTTGCGGACCTGATCCGACACTGCGGATCAGGTCCGCAAGACCTCGCTAAATGCGGAGAGCAATACGCTCTCCACATTTAACATTGCACCAGCAGCTCACAAGAGCTGCTGGTGCAACGCCGCCCCCTGCTGACTCGCGGCCAATCGGCCGCCAGCAGGGAGCTGTCAATCAACCCGATCGTATTCGATCGGGTTGATTTCCGGCGGTTCCTGTCCGCCTGCTCAGAGCAGGCGGACAGGGTTATGAAGCAGCGGTCTTTAGACCGCTGCTTCATAACTTGTGTTTCTGGCGAGTCTGAAGACTCGCCAGAAACACGGCCCTTCAAGCTCCATACGGAGCTTGATAAATGGGCCTGTGAGAGCTTAAGCATTTAATGAAGCAAAACAATATTTGTCATGCAGTGCAACTACATAGCTAAGTTAAAAATAAATAATAATATTTTTTTTAGAATAAAACTGAATGACACATTAAAAAAAAAAAGGAATACTAAATGCAAAAAAAAATGTGTTCATTGTCTAGCACTAATTAAAATAAATATTTAAACTATAATTAAGAACTGGCGACACCTTTTGCTGGATTTTTTCATCCCTTATAAATCTACCATAGCTACCTTTGCTATTTACTTTTTGCAAAAATGTCTTTTCTCAGTCTCAAACCATCACTGTACTGCGGGGACACATTTCTTTTTCTCAACAGCATAGTTGATAAGATTAGTGTGCTGTTTATTTGCGAGCAGGCAATCACACACTGTCAAAATAGCAGGTAAGGCTGAACCCTTGATTCTTCAGTCTCAAAGGCAGAAGCCTCAGGGGAGTCTGGATGAATAAGTGGAACCGTATTTGTTTTATAGTTGTGAGCTAAAAAGGTCTTTGTTAAAAATACAGACGATGCAATGGTATATGTTACTGCCACGGGGTATGTAAAGGTTAAAAGAAAAAAGTTGAACGATTTGAAATGTTGTGTAGTACACAGCTTTTACGTGTTTGTACCAAGCGAAATCTGAGCTCTTAATGACACAAAGTTATAGTTTTGATATTATTTATAACTTTTCTATGTTGGCACTTATTTCTTTTCCATTTATATGTTTTAAAAGTTTTGTTATTTAATACAATAATTTATTGTGTTATACTTAAATTGCCATTAATTTCTGATGCATAAATAAAAAAAAAAAATATTCTTAGCATTGCAAAAGAGCTGCAAGCCAAATAAATGTTTTTAATACTGTCATATTGTTAGTAAATCATGCCTTTTTTGCAGGGAACTACACCCAATTGAAAGCCCCTATTTGTTTATCTTACTTCCTTTGCAGAGGCCTGTTAGGAACTGATATAAAAGAGTTGAAAAAAATAAACCAATCACTATACGGCCTGTAGGAATGCCAGAGTTCTGCATTCCACTGATGCACCATAGCCTTTTCGGGAGGAAATGAAACACTAAAACACTAAAACATTGAATTTAAATGACAGAAAAAGCAGACAAAATAAGTAATGAAAAATAATTAAAAGTGCATTGAAAAGTTTCTTTAATTATACATAGTTAACATTATATGGACAATGGCTGTGCCAATGTAGTCCGTTCCCTAGTGGTGGTAATCCCTAGCTTTCTCCTACACCCTGCCAAAGCCCACACCAGTTTGTCCCATGGCATGACGGATCCTGCCAGGACACTTACAACTCCATCCATGACAAGCCCAGTCCCACCTTCCTGCTGCAGTCTGCCCACAAATCACTGGTGAGCCTATTGGAAATGCTGCCTCAGATGTAATTTTTGGAGATACCACTATTTAATGGGAGTTCAGTTTTGAGTTTAATCCCCTTTTAAGCTATTTCAAATAACATTTGTGTGTTAGTAAATTAATTTGTTCCATGCAGACCTGCCATGTTGCTCTAGATTGATAATGTTACAATGTTGCAAATGTATATTTATCTGCATGTTGTTGGGGGATATACAGTACATATGCCCACATTTATCATAGTGCATGAGGACAAGGATTTCAAAAAGAGAACTTGTCCACATGCCTTCGGAACCGCCAGTGCAACATTGGCTGCCAAAATGTTATGAGTTAAACAAACAAGAGCAGGGCTTGTCAGTCAGCCTGGATGAATGAGTCCAGATATTCTGACATCTGCAACCTCTTAGGCTGCAGACACTTTAATAAGCAGAGGTTGCTCTAAAACAGCCCCAAAGCTGCTTAAACGGCTTCATAAATGGGAGCGATAATCTTTTTATCCAGAGAAAAGTTTAATTCACCATAGGTATATTATGTTTAATTGAAAAAATATATTTTACTAACTAGAGGAACGCTACCTTGGAAAAGTTGCAACAAAACTACTTTTTAAATACCCTGTATTACATTCATTTGAACACTGTTAATTGTTTTTTCATTTCATGTAACCTATTTATTATTATGTTATATAATACATTTAAAGGGACACTGAACCCAATTTTTTTCTTTTGTGATTCAGATAGAGCATGCAATTTTAAGCAACTTTCTAATTTACTCCTATTATCAATTTTTCTTCATTCTCTTGCTATCTTTATTTGAAAAAGAAGACACCTAAGCTTTTTTTTTTGGTTTAGGACTCTGGGCAGCTGTTTTTTATTGGTCAATTAATTTATCCACCAATTAGCAAGGACAGCCCAGGTTGTTCACCAAAAATGGGCCAGCATCTAAACTTACATTCTTGCTTTTCAAATAAAGATACCAAGAGAATGAAGAAAATGTTATAATAGGAGTAAATTAGAAAGTTGCTTAAAATGTCATGCTCTATCTGAATCACGAGAGAATTTTTTTTTGGTTCAGTGTCCCTTTAAGCAATTTGTAACAGTTTTGATATGTAAATAATTGCCATTGACCAGGATTATAATGATTGCAATGTCTTTCTTTTTAACAGCATTATTAAAATGTGTTATATATATATATATATATATATATATATATATATATATATATATATATATATATATATATATATATATATATATTATTTTTCTTAAAATAATCTTGTATGAGCTAAAATTTTAGCAAAAGATTTCAAATTTCTGGCTGCATTTATCTCTGTAATACCAAGTGTACTTATGGTAGCAGAATAAAATCAATTACATATAATACTGCACTTCAAACTGGGATTTAGATCTATGAAAATTGTCACTCAACTACAACTTTCTGGAATGCAATTTAGATGGTTATTCAGATATACAATACTAAACTTTGCTTTTCATTGAATCAGTGACTATTATTATAATTGTGTGCTAATTTAAACATTGCTGTACAGTTCAAGGTTATAATTTAAACCTTAATAAAGTATGAGAGCAATAGCAGGTTTACATAATTTTAAGGTATTAGACAGGGGAGAAAAAAACATGTTTTTATTATTTTAGAAAACACTAAATACTATGCCATTTAATGAAAAACATAATAATAATATAATACTCGGTCCCACTGTCACCAATGATTCAAAGTATAACAGAGGCTGGTAATGATTAAAAAAAAAGAAGGGGTAAGATGCCACGGTCTGCTCTTCAGTAATAAGAAATATCTGTAGACATAGAAATAAAAAAGAGAGAAGGTGCTCCAATGGCAAAGTAACTCAGGGTATAATGACCCCTTAGATGTAGGCCCCCCTCTATATGCAAGGTACTCACAATAAGTTGGCACTTATCACAAAGTGCAAAATAGTGCAGTCTGGGTCCTTAGGAGCTCCCCAGTTAGCTCACACATGGTCACATTGTTCAGCCCAATTCGTAAAATCCCACATGAATAAATTATCACCATACAGGATTATAAAGGCTTTAGGTTTCAGGTGTTACAAATGAAAAGGCATGCAAAGAACATATTCTCTGTGAAGAACATTGGAATGTGAAATATTAATATTTCATGTGGGGTTAGTGCACTTAAGAGGTAATTTTTTCCACTTTTCACGCTCCTATGAATTCTATAGGGACATATGTTAACACAGTCATGATTTTCTAACTTCAGCGCATGTCGGGTTAGCAAGCGAGCAAAAACTTTTACTTTCAACTTGTAATACACGCGGTACCCGATGCACGCAAAAAGCCGAAGTCGAGCACAGTTAACACACGAATGATATTAACACACAAATATATATGTACATAAGCATATACATATATATTTACATTGCGGTCTATGAGAACACACAGTTCCCATAGATCGCAATGTAAAGGCACTTTTCAGAACATCCCACTCCCACCAACTTTCAATGCACACACATATATATATATAGAGATATATATATATATGTGTGTGTGTGTGTGTGCATATGTATTTCTATGTGTATATATGTCTGTAATCATATATATATATATACATATAAATACAAATGTACACATATATATATATATATATATATATATATATATATATATATATAGATATATATATATATATATATATATATATATATATATATATATATATATATATATATATATATATATAATATATATAAAGTATATATACTTATTTAGACACGGACATGTATGTATCTTTATGTTAAAGCCGTTTGCAGTCCTTTTTTTTTTCTAACACCTGAGACCTTATATCTTTAAACCCTTAAAAAAAAAGTAAAATAATTTTTAGTGTTATTAGGACTATAACTATACTTTTATATTTATTTTTCAACTTTTAGCGCACCACTCGTAATTTAGCCCATAGTCCCTTATAATGTTTATTACACATTATTCAAATTCTATAAAAAGATACCTATGCTTGACCTCAATTGGGCAGTTCACACTGAGCTTTGTTTAAAGGGGGATATAGCCATCTTTCTTTGTAATTTGTCTTTGAAGACTCTCAATCCACTTTCATGTTGTTTTGAAAGTTAAAAAGAAATTGGGACCATGGGCAGCAGTCTTTAAAAGTTTAGCAGCTGTTATTCCTGTGAACTGTAGTCTTGAAACAGTTTTAGCTTAGTGATATGATTTATTTATTACATATAAACTGCCTGTGTAATTTTATTTAAAGGACCAGTCAACACAGTAGATTTGCATAATCAACAAATGCAAGATAACAAGACAATGCAATAGCACTTAGTCTGAACTTTAAATGAGTAGTAGATTTTTTTTCTGACAATTTTAAAAGTTATGTATCTTTCCACTCCCCCTGTACCATGTGACAGCCATCAGCCAATCACAAATGCATACACGTACCATGTGACAGCCATCAGCCATTCACAAATGCATACACACTTATTCTTGCACATGCTCAGTAGGAGCTGGAGACTCAAAATGTTTAAATATAAAAAGAATGTGCACATTTAGTTAATAGAAGTAAATTGGAAAGTTGTTTAAAATGGCATACACTATCTGAATAATTAAAGTTTAATTTTGATTGAGTGTCCCTTTAAGCTGCAGATGCGAGCGAGCCTCAAATGTTAGTTAAAGGGACAGTCTACCATAGAATTGTTATTGTTTTAAAAGATAGATAATCCCTTAATTACCCATTCCCCAGTTTTGCATAACCAACACAGTTTTATTAATATACTTTTTACCTCTGTGATTACCTTGTATCTAAGAACCTTCTTCCAGCCCTCTGATCACATGACTGTGACTGTTTATTATCTATTGTCTTAAATTTAGCCTGCCTGAGCACAGTGTTATCTATATGGCCTACGTGTACTTTCTGTCTCTTTGTGTTGAAAAGAGATTTAAAAAGCATGTGATAGGAGGTAACCCTCAAAGGCTTAGAAATTAGCATTTGAGCCTACCTAGGTTTAGTTTCAACTAAGAATACCAAGAGAAAAAAGCTAATTTGATGATAAAAGTAAATTGGAAAGTTGATTAAAATTAAAAGTCCTATCTGAATAATGAAAGTTTAATTTATACTAGACTGTCCCTTTAAGTAGCTGCGGTCATGAAACCCCAAACATTTATTTCATGATTCAGATAGAGAATACAGTTTTAAACAACTTTCTAATTTACTTCTATTATCTAATCTGTTTTATTCTCTTGGTATCATTTGTTAAAGGAGCAGCCGTGCACTACTGGTTTCTAACTGAACACATGGATGAGCAAATGACAATCAGTTTATATATGCAGCCACCACTAATCAACAGCTAGAACCTAGGTTCTCTGCTGCACATGAACTTTCCTAGATAAACATTTCAGCAAAGGATAACAAGAGAAAGAAGCAAATTAAATAATAGAAGTAAATTGGAAAGTTGTTTGAAATTGTATTCTCTATCTGAATCATGAAAGAAAAAAATTTGGGTTTCATGTCCTTTAAGACCACTGCTACTTAAAGGGACAGTCTACACCAAAATTGTTCTTATTTAAAAAGATAGATAATCCCTTTATTACCCATTCCCCGTTTAATTTTGATTGAGTGTCCCTTTAAGCTGCAGATGCGAGCGTGCCTCAAATGTTAGTTAAAGGGACAGTCTACCATAGAATTGTTATTGTTTTAAAAGATAGATAATCCCTTAATTACCCATTCCCCAGTTTTGCATAACCAACACAGTTATATTAATATACTTTTTTACCTCTGTGATTACCTTGTATCTAAGCCTTTGCAGACAGCCTCCTTATCTAAGTGCCTTTGACAGACATGCAGTGTAGTCAATCAGTGAAGACTCCTAAATAACTTCACGGGCGTGAGCACAATGTTATCTATATGACACATGTGAACTAGCACAGTCTAACTGTGAAAAACTTTCAAAATGCTCTGAGCTAGGAGGCGGTTTTCAACTGTTTAGAAATCAGTTTGAGCCTAGCTAGGTTTAGCTTTTCAAAAATACCACCAAGGGAACAAAGCAAATTTGATGATAAAAGTAAATTGGAAAGTTGTTTAAAATTGCATGCCCTATCTGAATCATGAAAGTTTAGTTTTAACTTTACTGTCCCTTTAAAGGGACACTGAACCCAATTTTTTTCTTTCATGATTCAGATAGAGCATGAAATTTTAAGCAACTTTCTATTTTACTCCTATTATCAATTTTTCTTAGTTCTCTTGTTATCTTTATTTTAAAAGCAGGAATGTAAATCTTAGCATCCAGCCCATTTTAGGTTCAGCACCATGGATAGCGCTTGCTTATTGGAGTCTTACATTTACCCACCAATAAGCAAGCATAACCCAGGTTCTCAACCAAAAATGGGCCGGCTCCTATGCATCACATTCCTGCTTTTTAAATAAAGATAGCAATAGAACGAAGAAATGTAAAATAAAAAATGTATAATAGGAGTAAATTAGAAAGTTGCTTAAAATTGCATGCTCTATCTGAATCATACAAGAAAAAAATTGGGTTTATTGTCTCTTTAACCTCTCTGCCAAGTAAGGTGTGGTGGATTTTAATCATCCTAATTCAACCTTGTGCAATGTTAAATATGGGCAATGGATGCTGCCCTCTTCCCCACAAGGCCAGGTAGACGAAGTTCATAATAATGAACCTCGACTGCCCAGCACTTAATAAATGCAGCCCTTTATGTCTTCATGTTTATCTGACCGTGATTGGCCAATAAATGTTTATCGTTCTAGTTATATTCTAACTTAAAGGGACAGTCAACACCAGAATTTTTGTTGTTTAAAAAGATAGATAATCTCTTTATTACCCATTCCCCAGTTTTGCATAACCAACACTGTTATATTAATACACTTTTTACTCCTGTGACTATCTTGTATCTAAGCATCTTTTGACCGCCCCTAATCACATGACTTTTAGTTATTATCTATTGACTTGCAGTTTAGCCAATTAGTGCAGTGTCTGCCACAACTCACGGGCGTGATCACAATGCTATCTATATGGTTTACCTGAACTACTCTCCCCTGCTGTGAAAAGCAAATACAAAAGCATGTGATTAGAGGCGGCCTTCAAGGGCTTAGAAATTATCATATGAGCCTTTCTAGGTTTAGCTCTCAACTAGAATACCAAGAGAACAAAGCAAAATTGTTGATAAAAGTAAATTGGAAAGTTGTTTAAAATTACATGCCCTATTTGAAAAATAAAAGTTTTTTTGGGCCTTGACTGTCCCTTTAATTTAGTTTAACTATTTTCTGCTGGTGATAAAACACAGTTCATTTTTTGTCCTGTTAATTTCTATTTGTTTTGTTTGTTTATTTTCATGTTCATTAGAGCTGAAAGAGTCTGTCTTGTATTAAAGTTGTTTCACCTGAAAATAACTATTTATATGATAAATAGGAAATAGATTAATAAAGACATGAATGCTACCCTAAAGCTAAATATCAAATTGTTTGTTGAAACATAATATACACAGTAATATACTCAAAGTTCAGGCGGGACACGTGTTTATTGATCTCAACCTTTTCGTAAATGCTATACTTGATATTGATATTGAATGAAGACAAATAAAATATATGGTGTGACACTTGCCAATTTCATTTCTGTAAAGGAGCAAATAATTTCTTGCTGTATTTCAAATAACATGGCAATCAGTTTATACCACTGGTTAGTAAAGTGCTTGTTTCAAACAAAAGAATGTCAAATACTTTGAAATTCATTTATAGTGTGCTTTTTGGGATAGTCGTTTCACTTGTGTCATATACAGTAAGGAAATTTCTTGGATCAAATTAGTTCAACTCCTTCCAAACTAACTTCTGTTTCTATTAAAGTCTTTCATGAATGTCTCTGGCAGGTTTATCTTTTGTCTTCACCACTAATTGTCTTATGTATCTATGTCATTTCTGCTACTGGATCTCCTTATTCCAAAGAATCCAATTCAAAATCTTGATCTTAGTATACAAAATCACTTCTCAATGCATTCTGAGTTAATGTTTAGTTAAAAAGTCCAGACCACACCTCCAAGAAGTAGCCAAGAAGACTACTTTACCATATCAAAACAGACATGTGGCTAATTAATAATTACATCCACCATTTGGGTTTTAAAATGTAACACAATTATGAATTTTTGGAGTTGAACACGAAATGTAAACCTACTACCCCAAAATGAATCATGGATTATTTGAAAGGAGTGATAATTGCAACCAACATTAAATAAACTATTTTGGGTGGAAATGTATGTTGTGTATGTCTATAATGTGTATCACATTTACTAATTTTGGTACACAGACGCATTTCTACCAAAAAAACACAGAGTTTGAGTTAATGCTGTGATTTATTTATTATTAAATATTAGCATGAAGAGTTTATTTACATTTTTATGTAAATTATGTTTTACTTTACATCTAAAATAAATTGATATGTTTTACAGAATTTGTTTTCTAGAAAAAGTAAAAAAATAGCTGTAAAATATGGAAATTAAATAATTATTTTAAATTGAATAAAAAACTTTGTTTTAAACATAAAAGTGTTATTTTTACATATACTATTAAATACATATATACAAATGAATGCCATAAGTAGCTCTCAAAATACATCTGCTGGCACCAACTGTTAGGTATAACTACAGTAGTACAGTTACTATTGTGTCCTCTTGTGCCTATAGCTCTTTTTAAAGCCATTCTATTATTTTTACCCTTTACAAGTGATGGTTAGTGCAGCTATGCATCTTCACACCTTCTTGGGTGCCACCATCTTGGAATGTAAGTATAGTCACATACTGTGAGAGAAGTAGTGGGCATTCACAGGTTGGTGATATTGTTGTCTTCTTGCCACACCTTGTTGTTCTCTTCAGTTTAGAGTGCACAGTGCAGGGGGGGAACATTTTTGCAGTGGGTACATCACTCTTGATTATTCCTGAGGCCTTTTTATATTTGTTATGTAACTTTTAGACTGTGAAAAAAAATACTGCAAGTATGTAACACTTCTGTTTTCTCTTGTTTAAGCTAATACAAAGTGCAAGGTATAGCTGTCAAATGACAGTAGCATCACTAATCTTGAAAGCAAACTGCTTCTATCACATGATGTAACAATGTGCGTGCTATAAGATGGCGACACCCAGGGTAAAGACGCAGAGCTTTATCATTGGCTTCTGGGGGTTAAATCGGACTTGGCTTCCGGCAGAAGTGGAACTCTCACTACACGCTGCTCCATCTTCAGCGTCCACTGAGGGCCTCAGAAACATCGTTGTCCCTGAATGAGACCACCTTTTGGCTGCACCACAACAGCTCTATAGGCACTATCCTGTGGAATCTACCACAGGCCTCAACCGAATCCTGTAAGCGGATGCGCTATTACCCGTGCACCGGAAAACAGCTTTAGGGATCGCCTAGAACAAGCCGGGGGCGTTACAGAGACATCTGCCTTCACCCGCACTTACCCCCTGGAGATCGCTGGGACACGCTTAGTAGAAGGAGACCTGTGCCCTCCTGGCAGGGTGAAACAGGCCGGTGGCATCGAGTCCAGAGAGGTAGCTGGTAGGCTGGGGAGGTCCGGTCGTGGAGGGATCCGTGATTGCTACTCCTCCCAGGCTAGCCGGCCCCCGGGTACACACCGGATCTCCTTCAATACCATCCAACGGGTGATACAGTGTTTCAGAGGTACTGAAGCTGCAGAGCCTCCAAAACCACTGAAGGAATTTGCTACAGCAGATGCTGCATTGAATCTGGGTGGATGTATCGTATGTAAAGATCATAATATTACCCGGCACAAACGATCCCCTCACTGCACTGGTATATTCAATTTTATTTAGTGGGACTTTACTATTTGGAATTATTTGCGAGACATCCCCTGGTACTTTTAACTAGTCTGCCCTTGCTGTATCCCTTACACCTAAGGATAAGGGGAAAGAGAATACAAAAGAAATAGAAAGACCCTAGATCTCCTGTTCATAACTTAAAGGGACATGCCAGCCACATTTTTTCTTTTATGATTTAGAAAGAGAATGCAATGTTAAACATCTTTCTAATTTACTTATATTATCTAATTTGTTTTATTATCTTGATATTCTTTGATGAAAAGCATATCTAGATATGCTCACTAGCTGCTGATTGGTTGCTGCACATAGAGGCATCATGTGATTGGCTCACCATATGCATTGCTTTTTCTTCAAATAAGGATATTTAAAAAATTAAGCAAAATAAATTATGGAAGTAAATTGTAATGTTGTTTAAATTTCTATTCTCTATCTGAATCATGAAAGAAAGATTTTGGGTTTAGTGGCCCTTTAAGGAAAGATAAAAGTAACTTTTCCACAGGGATTTCTTATACTCTTTTGGTCCCCCCTTCTTGGAAGGGGAAAAGGAAGGGAAGAGAAGAGAAAAGAAAAAGAAAAGACTCTTTCCTACCTAAAGAGACAATTGAAATTTACATTGTCTGCAATTTATATTGTTTTTTGTTCTCTTTTTGTCTATCTCTGAGTGTGTGTTGAATTGGTATTTAAAAAGAAGGGAACCCACGGGCTGGAATATACAGTTAGCTTTGAATTTGGCCCAGTACCAGTATTATTTACAACATTGTTTTTTCCCAAGTGTTTCTTATTTCTATAGGTATTTGATACTACTAAATAGATGAAGTATAATTGATTATCAGCTAGTATGTATACTTATATAATGCTGTTGTTCATGGTTTGTTTTTAACCTCTGTGATATTTAACTTTATGTTCACTATTCCAAGTTGACTAACCCCAACAGTATCCTTATTTAGCAGGCCTCCTTAACACCACTCAGGTCTGATTCAGACATTACACCGAATTATTTAACACAAACCTCAAAAAAAAACACTAAGTGGGGATCTATCATAAAAGCACACTTGATAGAAAAACGCCTCTATCTGATCACTTAACTAGCGAGTTTACACTTTCACATTTGCTACACTATTATTTTTACACGCTCAGTACTGATCAGGATAGATCACACCTTATAAAGCTATTTGTATCTAGCTTTCTTGTTTCTTTTTTCACATTTCTAATTGTTTTTTTTTTTTTATGGAAAGATATCTTACACAACACCCTTCCAAAATGCCTGCCAAATCCAGGGGAGAAAAAAAACAATAAGGGGGCTGATACAAGTACTGACTCCTGTGAAACTATGTCTATACCTAGTGACAACCAGACATTATTGATACAGATTAGTAATCTTTTTTCACCGCAGTTTGACATAATTAAAAAGGAGCTAAATGGTATATCTAGTGAACTTAGCACTCTCAATCAGGAAGTTAAGCAATTTGCCACCAGGATGGCGGAAGCAGAGAATAGTATATCCACCTTAGAGGATATGGTTAATAAACAAGAAAATATACTGACCAAACAACAGGCCATAATTCAAAATATGGAAGCCCGTCTGGAGGATCCAGAGGATCGCTCCAGACGCAATAACATTAGAATAATAGGTATACCCGAAACTCCAGATTATGATAATTTGATGGAATTGACTTCCCTAACGCTGTCCCAAGCTTTAGGGTTCCCTTAACAAGCCTTACCTCTTTCTATCGAAAGGGCACATAGATTAGGACCAAAGAAAGTCTCCGAAAATGGCTCAGTTAGAACTAGGACATGTATATTTAAACTACTTAAGTTTCAGGACAAAATGGAAATCCTGAGACTGTATAGGAAATTTGATATTTTTACTATCCTATATAATAAAAGGCCAAGTGTGTTTGTCTGAAGCTGTCATGTGCAGTAGAGACTGCGCACAAGGACAAACACACCTGGCCTTCTAACTGTCTTCATGAGTTTCCCCGGCGTCGCGTGTGGTGGAGTGGGCATGGATGGCGGGCGTGGCTTGGGCGGGGCCCAGGCGTGGCGTGGGCGGGCGTGATATGGGCGGGTCCGGACAGGCAGAGAATGACGCGGGCGGGGCCAGATGCCGGGTGTGTGGCTGTGCACAGTGAGTGATTCATAAGACAGAGAGCTCTAAAAAGAAGGGGATAGTGAGAGCAGAAGAGGGGGATAAAGAGAGGGGGGAGAGTGAGCAAAAGAGATTGGGGAGAGTGAGCAAAGGAGAGGGGGGAGATAGCACAAAAGAGAGGGGGGAGAGAGAGCACAAAAGAGAGGGGGGAGAGAGAGCACAAAAGAGAGGGGGGAGAGAGACAGCACAAAAGAGATGGGGGAGAGAGACAGCACAAAAGAGAGGGGGGAGAGAGACAGCAAAAGAGAGGGGGGAGAGTGCACAAAAGAGAGGGGGGAGTGCGCAAAAGAGAGGGGGGAGAGTGTGCAAAAGAGAGGGAGAGGGAGAGAGAGAGAGCAAAAGAGGGAGAGAGACAGCAAAATAGGGAGAGAGACAGCAAAAGAGAGGAGGGGGGAGAGAGAGAGCAAAAGATGGGGGAGAGAGAGCACAAAAGAGAGGGGGGAGAGAGAGCACAAAAGAGAGGGGGGAGAGAGAGCACAAAAGAGAGGGGGGAGAGAGAGCACAAAAGAGAGGGGGGAGAGAGAGCACAAAAGAGAGGGGGGGAGAGAAAGCACAAAAGAGAGGGGGGGAGAGAGAGCACAAAAGAGAGGGGGGGAGAGAGAGCACAAAAGAGAGGGGGGGGGGAGAGAGCACAAAAGAGAGGGGGGGAGAGAGAGCACAAAAGAGAGGGGGGAGGGAGAGCACAAAAGAGAAGGGGAGAGAGACAGCACAAAAGAGAGGGGGGAGGGAGACAGCAAAAGAGAGGAGGGAGAGAGAGAGCAAAAGAGAGGGGGGAGAGAGCGCAAAAGAGAGGGAGAGGGAGAGAGAGAGCAAAAGAGGGAGAGAGACAGCAAAATAGGGAGAGAGACAGCAAAATAGGGAGAGAGACAGCATAAGAGAGGAGGGGGAGAGAGAGAGCAAAAGAGAGGGGAGAAAGATAGGGCAAAAGAGGGGGGAGAGAGAGAGCAAAAGAGAGCGGGGAGAGCGAGCAAAAGAGAGGGAGAGAGACAGCAAAAGAGAGGGGGGGGAGAGAGCAAAAGAGAGGGGGGAGAGAGAGAGCAAAAGAGAGCAAAAGAGAGGGGGGAGAGAGAGCAAAAGAGAGGGGAGAAAGAGAGAGTAAAAGGGAGGGGATATAGAGAGAGAGCAAGGGGTGGGACCGCTGTACTGCAAAAAATGGCCCGTGTACACGGGCTTTAGGACTAGTTAATGATAAAAAAGTTATGCTATTTCAAGATTTCTCCAGTGAGACTGTTCAAAAAAGGAAAACTATGTCGCCCATATGTACAATTATGATGAATAAAGGTATCAAAGCACGCTTGATATACCCCACTAAGATCATAGTGGATGGCAATGGCAATAAGCTTGTGTTTACTGAGCCCTCTAAAGCAAGATAATATATTGATTCTAGATGATAATCAAGTGAGAATGTAATCCTTATAGTACAGGACTCAATTATGTATATATTGGAATGTCTGCGACTTGTTTGGTTGAGTGTTTATGTCTCTTCTTCTTTTTTTTTTTTTTTGTCCAGCCCGCCTTTATCACACACCACTGATAAACATATTATTCACAGAAGTGACCCGTGGTATAGTGAACGTGGGGCATCTAGATTCTCTCTATACACAATAATATATGTATAGCTCTAAGAATAGAATAGAGGTGGTGGTAGTATCTTGCTACCTCAGCGTAGTTAGAATATTTAGAAATAGGATGATACAAACCGACTTAAAATGAGAGGATAGAGATGTTTTTAGCCTATAATCGGTTTAAGGACCATTTTAAAATCTTGTTTTTTGCTGTAATATGTCTGATCTGATAGGAAATTTCAAGATTCTTTCTTGGAATGTGGGGGGCATTACTAAACCAATGAAGCGTAAGTTAAGTTAGGCCTTCAGGAACCTAGTGTAGTATTTCTACAAGAAACCTATTTAAAGGATACAGAGATCCCTAAATTGAGATCTAGATGGATAGGGGAAATTATTGCTATACCATGCAGAGGTAGAAAACTAGAGGTCGCAATTCTCTTAAATAAAAATCTCACATATCAAATAATACAGGCGGAATTAGATTTGGAGGCCAGATATATCATATTACAAATACGAGTAAAGGGGATAAAATTTGTTTTTTGTAATATATATGCGCCAAATACCTTTTCTAAAGCTTTTTGGGAAAAACTGAAGAGTAAATTGTTACCTTTTGTATCAGACAATCTGGTGAAAGGTGGCGATTTTAATTTGTCATTTTGCCCGGAGCTGGATAGATTCTCAAAAAAAAAATATAGCTAAACAAGCTAAATTTATGAAAAAATGTTGTTACCAGCTAAAAATTGTTGAAGTGTGGCAACTTCAGAACCCAGATCAACGTTTATTTACATGTGAATCTAAAAAGTATAGAACATTTTCAAGAATAGATTTTATTTTAGTTGTGGAACCTCTCTCGTTGCAAAAAATGGAGGCCACAATAGGCGATATAGCGATATCTGATCATGCGGTTGTCTCACTGTCATTTCACTCCTTAGCGAATCAGGCAAAAGGAGGTTTTACTATTGTTTTCCCCCGGTATATGCACATAAATATTAGATTCATCTTATGGTTAAAACAGAAATGGAAAGATTATTGTACTCTTAACATATCACATTTTCAAAAAATTAAAATTTTTTGGGAAGCCTCTAAGGCATATTTAAGGGGAGAAATAAAGGCCTACATGTGTAAAAAAAAAAACGTAAAGACAACATAAGAGAAAATCAATTGGCGAAACAAGTTAGAAACAGCTACAAGAAATATATTGGGCATCTAACTCGTGCACATTGGGAGAGATATGCCAGCGCTAGGCAGGAAAGAGATATCTTCTTCAAACAGAAATCTTTGGAAGAAGAGATAAAATTAAATCTGCGCTTTAAGGGACATTATGGCTATTCAGCCAAATATCTTGCTAAACTAGTCAAAGCCACAAAGAAGAAAAATTATATATTAGCAATTAAGGATCAAGATAAGAGATACACGGAAGTGTCAGATATTAGCAAAATATTATATCTGTACTACGAAAAATTATATACAAAGAGCACTAATCATACACAGAACCTAGAAAAAATGTGGTCACAAATAAAAATTCCCAGAGTGTCACAGGATCTCTTGGAGAAACTTAACGCCCCTATATCTGTGAAAGAGATAGAGGAAGCAATTGAAAAAGCTAAGTTAAATAAAGCCGCTGGACCAGATTGTCTACCCGTAGAATACTATAAAATATTGGTAGAAGAAATTAAACATATTTTAGAAAAATTGTTTAATAGTTATTTCATGAATGGTAATCCACCCTCAGAATATTTTGCGGCCGCCAATATTTCTTTGATTCTTAAAAAAGATAAAGATGCAGAGGATCCCGCCTCATATAGACCAATTTCCGTACTTAATGCGAACTATAAAATATTATCATCGATTTTAGCATCTAGATTAATGTTGTGTCTTGATGAAATTATATACCCAGATCAGTCGGGTTTTCATGGTTTCAAGAAATGTATCTAAAAACATGCGGAAAGTAATAACATTATTAGATTACACATGGAATGAATGTCAAATGTCGGATAGACATTTCAAACATGACAGTGCTCTTTTAACCCTTGATGCTGTAAAAGCTTTCGACTCTATAGAATGGGAATATTTATTCCAGACCCTTGAAAAGTTTGGGTTTAAAAACCATTTTGTCCGGTTTGTCCGTAATATTTACCAGTCCCCTATATCTTACTTGTTAATTAACAATAATTTAACTCCTGGGATAAGACTTAAAAAAGGTACAAGACAAGGTTGTCCGTTATCCCCCCTTCTCTTCAATCTTGCGTTAGAACCTCTTGCTATAAGGTTGAGGGATATCATAGAAGGGATTACCATCGGTAAGACTGTCCTTAAAACTTTATTGTATGCAGATGACATCTTATTTTTTTTATACAATACACCTAGAGCTATCCCTATAGTCATAGATTGTTTGAATTTTTTTAGTTCATTCTCTGGCTATAAAGTGAATTATAATAAAAGTGAGATGATGTGGATATATAAAACACGTCATGTTATAACTAATACGGAGTTTAAAGAGATGGATTCTCTTAGATAGCTTGGAATCTATCTGCATAGAAACCCTGCAAGATGGTATGGGCTTAATTTTTATCCCCTATTACAGAAAATCTATACTGATTTGAAACTCTGGTCAGCACTCCCGCTATCAATGTCAGCTAGAGTGAATCTCATTAAGACAATTATCTTCCCTCGGCTTCTCTTCCCATTACAGAATTTACCGTTAATATTAAACAAAATGGATATACGCAAATTAAACTCTAGTTTTTCCCAAATTATTTGGCATAATAAGAAAAAAACGCGAATAGCATTAGAAAAGCTGATGCAATCTCGGGAAGCCACTGGGCTAGCCCTACCAAATATAAAGTTTTATAATTTTGCAGCCCTGGGTAAAATTGCGCTTGATTGGCTTATATATACGAGTTGGTTCTCAACAGTAGAAATTGAGAATATTTTAGTCCCTCCTTTTTCACTCAAAGCTTTGTTGCACATCCAATTTAAAGAAATACCTTATATTATAAAAAAGTTAATTTCAGTTAAAAACATAATTCTTGCTTGGCAAAAATTATGTACTTTAATAGGCGTAGATTATGCCTTTTCTGAGTATCTACCCCTAATGGGCAACCCTGAATTCCCCCCGGGCAATAATCAGAAGATATTCAGAGAATGGTATAATAAAGATCTTAAGTCAATCTATCAATTTTTTACAGAGGAGCGAGAAATTATATCTTTCAATAATTTGAAATCCCAGTTTGATTTATCAAGCAATGACCTATATTCCTGGAGTTGGAGTTAAAATCTGTTATAGTTATTTCCCGTGTCAAGGTTCCCTCAATTTCATTACTATATAGTATTATGCTCGCTAAACAAAGTGAAACTCTATTGGAAAAATTGAGCGCAAGAGGGAGATCTTTGATCCCAAAAACAGATCATGATACATTAAGAGATAGCTGTAAAGTACTAAATAAATGCTGTATCCCTATAAGTTGGAAAGAGAGCAATATGAAACTTATTAATAATTTTTATTGTACTCCCCAGAAAATGGCTAAAATGTATACTGGTCAGGACTTCTTCTGCCCGCGATGTGTCTATATGAACGCAGACATCTTGTACATGTTTTGGCAATGTCCCCGGATTGGACAATTTTGGAAAAGGGTTATTTTCTGGATAAATAGATTGTATCAAACAAATATTTATATTGATGTGGAAGATATTTTTTTTTTTGACCGTTCCAATCAGGGGGCAGTACCACAAAGTAAGATTTTAAATACAATTATCCTACTTGTTAGACAAATAATACTAAAAAACTGGAAAGCAAAAAAATATGCCCGGCTTTTCAGCTTTTATTAAAGAAATCCAGATGCAAATAATTTTTGAATCTTTCCATCTCAGGGAGGCAAATGAAAAAGAAATTGGAAGGTTTCTACTGGGATGGTTACCCATAATTAAGACATACGCGGAAGATGTACAAAAAACAATATTATATCCATTCTTAAGCTCTGAATGTTTCTGTGACCTGGTATTATTAGGTGATTTCCCGGCAGATTGGGTCACGAGCTATAGGTAGATATAATAGAATGGGTTGGAGAAGCCCGTAGGGAACTGGTTAAGGTAGACAAGTTTAGATCAGAGGGGATCGCCGGCGGAGTGTGGTTGAGAGCGGGAGTGCGTGAATCATGAGAGCCCTTTTTTTTTTTTTTTTGTGTTTTTGTTTCTGTTTTGCGTTGTTTTTGTTTTGTTTGGATGACTTTTTCTTTGTTAATAAAATGAGCTGCCAGGGCCAAAAGATGGGATAATCTTTAGTATAACATTTCCATGTTAAAATGGATATAATAGCTATGTTGTGTTTATATATTATGTTATCATTCTACTTTGTACACGATATTGTTTAATTTTGTTTCTTGTTTCTAAAACATGTACATGTTTGCACCCTGCGTGGTGCTGTTTCTTAGTTTTTTGTATAACTTTGAAAGTCCAACACTAGCATGGTGAGTAGTGACCATGTTACTGAAGTTGTAACCCGGGAATTTAATGTCCCTTTAATATTTATTTTTCTTACATCCCCCTACTATATAATCAATTCAGCTAATATATTAAAGATTTGTAAGAACATTTGACTTCTAGGTTTCTTTACGGTCTCATCAAATTTAGAAAAAAAGTAAAATGAGCATGCAAGATTTTTTTTTAATTATTTTTATTTTATTGCCATTTTAAGCACATTCTGTTATTATTGTTGTCCGAGCTTAGACCACTTATTCAGACAAGTGGCAATTATGCATTTATGTCACTTTACATCCAGAGAGCTCAAATGTAAATTTTGCTGTTGCCTTTAATTGTTTATTATTATTAGATTGAATATATCTATGAACTTAATATATTCATTTAAATTATGGATCTAAATCAAATTTCATTTTTTTTTTTTTTTTTTTGCAATTTGGAACAATGTGCTTTAATTAATAACCTAGGCGAAATACTCCAACTCATATGCATGCTCTGAAATGTATTAGGAAGTTTGTTTTCCTCTGATGATGGTTTAGAGATTAGCTTGACACTAAGTTCATTTCTTTTAAAATGACTATAATTAAGTTGAACTGCTCATGGAAGATAATTTCACATTAATTAGAACAAGGATTGACAAGCATATTAAATCAGGCATATTATACATTTTTGCATTTAAATTATAATATTATGTAAAGGAGTTGTTTCTTTAAAATAATATTACATTGCTACTTAATAGAACATTAATGCACTACATTTACTACAGGATAACAAATATCAGCAAATGCATTATTTTTAAGAATTACATAATCATAATAATCTTTCAATGTGTTAAATTGTATTCAAAGCAAAACAGAGATTAATTTGGCAATTTTTAATGTTTCACATTTGATAATGTTGTGGTGCCTTTTAGACTATGGGGGTGATTTAACAAGGCTCGTATTGCCGCTAATGTAACTGTTTCTGTGCGAGCCTTCAGGCTCGCCAGAAACAGGAGTTAAAAAGCAGTGGTCTTAAGACCGCTGCTCCTTAACTCGTCCGCTGCCTCCGAGGCTGCGCACATCAATTTGCATGATCGTATACGATCGGGATGATTGACAGCCCCTGCTAGCGGTCGATTGCCCACGAATCTGCAGGGGGCGGCATTCCACAAGCATTCAGTGATGTCTGCCAGACATGATCCGCTACAGCGGATCATGTTCGCCAGACTTTGATAAATCAGCCTCATTGTGTCTTGTTGATGGTGTTCTGTGTGCTGTTGCACACACTAGGGCAGTGATAATCTTGGCACCCCTGATGTTTCCTAACTGCATATCCCATGATGCTCGACTAGAATCAGAAAACAGTGTGCCTAAGCATCGTGGGAAATGTAGGTTAGCCATCACTGTCCTAGGGGCATTGTCCAGGTAGCTGGAAAGGGACAGATGTGGGGAGGGAAAGCTTTTGCCTGAGTACAATAGGTGTGCAATAATAATTGGGTGTTTTTACACCCCCATAGAACTTTTACTGCTTCTAGGTATGTTATTGTTAGTTGATTTGATGAATGCATATTTGTGCAATTCTAAAATTAAATTTTCTTGCATTTTTCTAGAATTTGTATTTTTGGGTATTAAATACAATCTGCAAATTATACAACATAAAAATACAGAAGTATTCAATGTGTCTATAAATGTTATAATTTACTTGAAAAAATACACTATATATTATACACAAGGCATTTGTGCCAACAGAGGTGGCAGATAAAAAAATGGTATTTGCATCTTCTTTCTTGATGACAACGTGATTCAAAATTCAATCGCCTAGATTACGAGTTTTGCGGTAACAGGGGTGCGTTGCTAACAAGCCTTTCTTTTTTTAAGCTACCTTAAGACAAAGCTGGTATTACAGTTTTTTAAACCTGACGTTAGCTGCAAAAAGGTGAGCGTAGAGCAGAATTTAGCTCCATATCTCACCTCAATACCAGCATTGCTTACGGTAGCGGTAAGCTGGCTAAACATGCTCGTGCATGATTTCCCCATAGGAAACAATGGGGCTGAGCCGGCTGAAAAAAACCTAACACCTGCAAAAAAGCAGCGTTCAGCTCCTAACGCAGCCCCATTGATTCCAATGGGGAAACACATTTTAAGCCTACACCTAACACCCTAACATGAACCTCGAGTCTAAACACCCCTAATCTTACACTTATTACCCCTAATCTGCCCCCCCAACGTTGCTACAACCTAACTACACTTATTAAACCCACCACTATAATAAAGTTATTAACACCTAAACCTAAGTCTAACCCTAACCCTAACATCCCCCTAATTTAAATATAATTTAAATAAATCTAAATAAAATAACTACAATTAAATACATTATTCCTATTAAAAACTAAATACCTATAAAATAAACCCTAAGCTAGCTACAATATAACTACTAGTTACATTGTAGCTAGCTTAGAATTTATAGTTATTTTACAGGCAACTTTGTATTTATTTTAACTAGGTAGAATAGTTATTAAATAGTTATTAACTATTTAATAGCTACCTAGTTAAAATAAGTACAAATTTACCTGTAAAATAAATCCTAACCTAAATTACAGTTACACCTAACACTACACTATCATTAAATTAATTACATAAACTAACTACAATTAACTACAATTAAATTAAATTATTTAATAATTATTCTACCTAGTTAAAATAAATACAAAGTTGCCTGTAAAATAAATATAAATCCTAAGCTAGCTACAATGTAACTATTAGTTATATTGTAACTAGCTTAAGGTTTATTTTATAGGTAAGTATTTAGTTTTAAATAGGATTAATTTATTTAATTGTAGCAATTTTATTTCGTTTTATTTAAATTATATTTAAGTTAGGGGGGTTAGACTTAGGGTTAGACTTAGGTTTAGGGGTCAATAAATTTAATATAGTAGCGACGAAGTTGGGGGCAGCAGATTAGGGGTTAATAAATGTAGATAGGTGTCTGCGATGTTAGGGACGGCAGATTAGGGGTTAATAAAATGTAACTAGTGTTTGTGAGGCGGGAGTGCGGCTTTTTAGGGGTTAATATATTTATTACAGTGGTGGCGATGTCCGGTCGGCAGATTAGGGGTTAAAAACTTTATTTAAGTGTTTGCGATGTGGGGGGGGGGCTCGGTTTATGGGTTAATAGGTAGTTTATGGGTGTTAGTGTACTTTTTAGCACTTTAGTTAAGAGTTTTATGTTACAGCGTTAGCCCATAAAACTCTTAACTACTGACTTTTAAATGCGGTAGAAGTCTTGACAGGAGAGGTTCTACCGCTCACTTCTTCCAAGACTTGTAATACCGGCATTAGGCAAATCCCATTAAAAAGATTGGATACGCAATTGATGTAAGGAGATTTGCGGTAAGCTCTAGTCGCGGAAGAAAAGTGAGTGGTACACCTGTACCTGCCTGACTCGTAATACCAGCGGGCGTTAAAAAGCAGCGTTGGGACCTCTCAATGCTGCTTTTTAAGGCTAACGCAAGACTCGTAATCTAGCCGACTGTGATTGTTATTCAAAAGATGGATGTTTTTTAGCCACTTAAGGATAATTGTTGTGTCAGCTGAAAATGGACAAATGGTTTATTCTTAGTCTAAAATTATTGCTTTTTGACAGTTAAAGATGTTCCATAAATGTGTTTGAGTATTTATTTTCATGCACAATTTGAAGTCACTTAAATAAGGGCTAGATTGCAAGTGGAGCGCTTTTTTAACATGCGCCCGTAAAGGGTCAAATCTGCCCATTTACGGGGCGCATGTTAAATAACCAGCCATTACAAGTGGCAGGTTAATGCTCTCATAAGCTTGTGGGAGCACTTTGCGCAAAGTGCAGTTAACCAGAGGTCAGAACTCTGGTTAATTTTAAAAATGTGCCCCTATTGCCCCCCAAATAAAATGTACAGTTTTGTTCTGAAAATAAAAAATATTTTATTAAATAACTTTAAGGGGTTAAAGTGAGGGGATATGGGGTGTTAGAAAAAAAATGGCACTGAAAAATGCCTCTATGAGGACTGTGTTTTATACTGCAAATGTATATGTATATGCTTATATACATATATATTTATGTGTTAATATGTCTATATACACATATATACACCCATACACATATTAAGACTTATAAAATATACCTTTTAACCCTTCTAAAAAAATATTAATATTTCAGAAAGCTTATATATGAGTGCAACACTTTATTTTAATGTATGTATATTGTGTTTGGTGCACATTTTTTGTTACTTTTTCCACTTTACACGAGGTCTTCAGTCGCAACCCGACAAGCGCAAATTCTGTTTACGCTTGTGCGCACCAATTTACTTTCAACTTGTACTACGTGTGCCGCAGCGGGCGAACATATGCGATGTTCGGTCCGCCCCCTATTCGTCATCATTGAGTAATACTTTGACCCTGTACCTCACAGTCAGAAGACACATTCCAGCCAATCAGCAGCAGACACTCCCTCCCAGACCCTCCTACCTCCTGGACAGCATCCATTTTAGATTCATTTGGAAGCTGCATTTTTAGTTAGAGGAGGGACAGTGTAGCTGCTGCTGATTTAATAGGGAAATTGATAGCTAGGCTAGTGTATTCAGTGTCCACTACAGTCCGGAAGGACTCATCTGATCTCTGCTGTAAGGACAGCACCCCAAAAAGCCCTTTTTAGGGCTAGAACATCAGTCTGCTTTTTTTTTTTTTCCTGTGTAATCTAATTGCAGTTGCCTGCCTGCCAGGGTGTGTGTATACTGTGCCCACTTGCCCAGTGCCACCACTCATATCTGGTGTAACAGTAGTGTAGATTTAAAAAAAAACCAACACTTTTTTGACTGTGTTAAATAATAGCAGTCAGTTTCCTTCACACGTGTGCGTTTCAGGGCCTGCCTGCCAGGGCACAGTGTCACCCCAGTGCAACTCATATGTGGTGTAACAGTAGTGTAGATTTAAAAAAAACAACACTTTTTGACTGTGTTAAATAATAGCAGTCAGTTTCCTTCACACATGTGCGTTTAAGTGCCTGCCTGCCAGGGCACAGTGTCACCCCAGTGCAACTCATATCTGGTGTAACAGTAGTGTAGATTTAAAAAAAACAACACTTTTTTGACTGTGTTAAATAATAGCAGTCAGTTTCCTTCACACGTGTGGGTTTCAGTGCCTGCCTGCCAGGGCACAGTGTCACCCCAGTGCAACTCATATCTGGTGTAACAGTAGTGTAGATTAAAATAAAAAAACACTTTTTTGACTGTGTTAAATAATAGCAGTCAGTTTCCTTCACACGTGTGCGTTTCAGGGCCTGCCTGCCAGGGCACAGTGTCACCCCAGTGCAACCCATATCTGGTGTAACAGTAGTGTAGATATAAAAAAAAAACAACACTTTTTTGACTGTGTTAAATAATAGCAGTCAGTTTCCTTCACACGTGTGCGTTTCAGGGCCTGCCTGGCAATAAGATTTCAGTAGCTCTTATCCTATTGGCTGATTTCAAAATTTCAGCCAATAGGAATGCAAGGTACCCCAATAAATATTGTAATATTGTAATTTATTTAGTTGGCGTTTTGGGGTTTGGTGTTGTAAGGGTTAGGTAGTTTCTGTTGTGGGAGTTTAGCGATTTAAGGGTTAGTTTTTTTTTGTTAATACTTAGTACGGGATATTATATTTATTTTATTTTTTTAATACTTAGTTGGGTTAGTTTTTATTTCTTAATACTTTGTGTGGGCGGTTCGTTTTTTTTTTTTAATTCTTGCAGGCGATTACGTGTTTTTCGTTATTTCATGTGGGCGGTTGCATATTTTTTTTTTTAAGGCTTCATTTGCCTTTGCTGCATCCAGGTGGATTCTGAAATTGGCAAGGTGGTGAAAGAATCCACCTGTGGTGGATTCATTCACCACCCTGCCATTTTCGAAATTCATTCCTTTGAAGATGTCTGCGCAACTGGTGACGGACGCGTTACAAAGTCGATTATTGTATAGATATTACTAATTGTGATTCACTGGGCAAGACTCATAAATGCTCGTTATACTACCAAGGATTAGGACTGGGCGAATGTTTTACAACATTCAAAAAATAAAACAAATTTTAATACATTCGTTCTTTCGTTTGGAATTTTGAATGTTTGTACAAAATTCTAACATTTGTTTAATGTAATAGAATTTCTAATACTATTGTTAAATATAATATTCTATTTGAAATTTTCTATTTCAAATATTAAATTATTCAAATCAACATATGCAATATTAAAATTAGGAAAATTGGAATCAATATATTTGTAATATTATTGCTAATGCTTTCTTTAAATTCAATATTCAATTATATAATATTTAAAAAAGAAATTTTTAATCAATATATTTGTATCTATTATGTGTCAAGTTACTAAATCCCCTACTATTGAAATGCTGAATAGTATTTTTTAAATCGAATGTTACATTCAAAATTTCATTTGATCTAATTTTGAAAGTAGCGTTCAAAATCCATAATTTTAATATATGTCTTTAAATATATATATTCACATATAAATATATAAATACATATGTACACACACAGTATATATATATTTTTACACAGTTTATATATATTTTTACACAGTATAGATATATATATATATACTGTATATACATACATACATATATATATATATATATATATATATATATATATACACATACATACATATGCATATTTAGACATGTATATGTATGTATTTCCATTTTAAAGCCCTGTGCATGCCTTTTTTTCCTAACACCCGTGACCTTGGAGACATTATAACTTTTTAGTACAATTTTTTTTTAAATAATTTTATTAGATAGAGTTATTATGAAAGTAACTGTACTTTTAAGGGCTCCATGTACTAAGCCGTCAATTCATCCGTCATTTTAGATGCGGATAAACTCGCCGTTACTCGCCGCGGGCGAAATGGTGTCCGCTGTCACTATGTACTAATAATCCCCCAATAAATAGACAAGTCTAGCCCGCCGCGAGCAGTGGCGGATTATTGATAAATTTGACGCCTCGCTCGCCGCGACTAAGCTAATGTACTTAACTTTCAGTTGAATTGTCTGGCCAATTATTAACACGTGATATGCAAGGTGTCACGAACATCATAGTAGTCGCGGGAATAGAATTTTGCTCCTATAAAAGTTCAACTTATCTAAACAACTTTATTATTGTTCAAAATTTTTTGAAGAGTGATAACAGAGCGTTATTTTTGTAATATTTATTTACAATTTGGATATGGCTTCATCTGGATCTGATAATATATAAATATTAATATAAAAATAATTATAAAGATTGACAACTATACAATACAAATTTAAAATATAGATTACTCTTTAATTACAGTCGACAAATTTGGCGCAATTTATGTACATGGAAATGAGAGACAAATTAGACGCCAGTTATGCTGTACAATGCTGATATTACTGCCTTTTATATATGTCTAGACTGGCGTCTAGATTGACTTTCCTATTGTTTTGTACCTTGCCCGCCACCTAAAAGGTGGCGAGGCAAAAATAACGAGGTGGGAGCGGAAATTGTAGCGAGCGGACAAATAGATTTTTTAGTACATTCGTTTTTGGCGAGTTGGTGGTCAAATGTGTCTAATTACAGTGAAAAATGGAGAGGTAGCGAGGTTTGGCGGATAAGTACGCTCGCAATTTTAAAGATGCGAGTTTGAACATAGTTGACAACTTTGTACATATCAGTTTGCGAGTTTTGACGCGAGATTTGTTGCGAGTAGCTCGCTGACTGCTTAGTACATGGAGCCCTAAATGTATTTTTGATCTGTTTTGTGCAACTTTTTAGTCAAGGGTAACAGTTAACCAGAGCTCTGAAGTTGTGTTATCCTAAAAGCGCAATAAATCAAATTGCACTCGAGCGAACGTGTTTACTCTCAACTTGTAACACGCGCACTACTTCCGACTCGTGCATTAAAACCTTTTCGCTCACGCAGTTAGCATGCCACTCGTTATTTAGCCCTAATTAGCAACATAAACATTTCTCAAGATAAAATATTTTTATCACCGTACTGAAGAGACTTCTTAGATCATCTGACCTGAGCGGCAAGGTTTTGAATATCAGGACCTTTGTCACAACTTACAAGGTTGCCACTTGCACGTGTTATAGTGGACTGCTTTATAGACACTTGTTTTTCAGAAAAATCATGATTTATTTAAATGTTAATATTTAATAATGTGTATGGACTGTAAATATTTTACTTTCCAATGTTCTTCACACAGGATAAATGTTTTATTTATTTTGAAATATACAGTATAATCCTTTATATAGTTGTATATACATATACATATATTATAATATATATATATATATATATATATATATATATATATATATATATATATATATATATATATATATATATATATATATATATATATATATATATATATATATATATATATATATAGATAGATATATTATATGTATATATATTTATATATATATTATAGATATATATAGATATATTATATGTGTGTATATATATATATATTTTATAGATAGATATAGATATATTATATGTGTGTATATATATATATATATATTTTATAGATAGATATAGATATATTATATGTGTGTATATATATATATATATATATATATATATATATATTTATATATATATATTTAAAATAAATAGAGCATTTTCTTCTATGTGAAGTACTTTTGAATTTAAAATATTCAAAACCGTGGGGTTAGGGCTGTGGGTTTAACTCCTGTCGGGTTACAGTGAGCGAGTGATAAGTGTTAAGTTTTTTCAGTTTGCGCTCTCCATTGATGTCTATAGGGAGAAGTTAGCACCGTCGCAGTATCCGAAGGCATGAAGTTAGCATGCGACGGCTTTCGCTTGTGCATAAACATTTACTTTCCACTTACTTCTGGTGGTGATTGTTTGAAAACGCTAAATAGTGCGCCACTTGTAATCTGGCCCTATATATGTTAATTACATTTACACCAACCCCATATATAATTGAAAATAAAGTTTTGTTTCAATGTGGCTGTATCATTGGTATTCTACTATACCATTACTTACTTTAATGCATATTCATTCGTTTGCATATTCTTCTTTGTATTTAATATGAACATATTCAGTCTTTGGATGTGATATTGTCTTAGTACTTGAGATAATACATCAATTAATGAGAAACTTTTTGCAATATTAGACTGATGAAGATCTCCAATAAACAAACATTGTAATAAACCCTTATGGTGGAAAAAAATGAGAGAATATTAAACAATAGATAATATATATCTACTGATACATTTCATTATTTTTGACACATGGGGACTTGTGTAAACGACTCTCTAACTGTATTTCAGATAGATATGAATCTTACCATCTGGAAATCACAAGAAAGATGCTTTCTGTTCTGTGGAGCAGCTGATGGAAATTTAGCCAACTGAGTATTGAGCTGGTCTGAATGTTATTGCAATTTAGACATATAACTGATTTAAGAATGAGAAAACTAGCCATTTAATTTTGTAATCCCCAATAACTCGAGGTCATGTAGCACATGTAATGCAAAAGTAATTTGATTGTCATTTTTCTTGAGGGCCACAAATGTCCTTTACAAATTGTAAAGAATGAATTAAAGTTAACTTGTGTGTTTTCCAGTCACTTCAACCTAATAAAGCATATAACATGAGAACAGAAAAATAGATTTTGTAATAAACTTCACAAAATTTAACATCTGTTCAAAAATAAATCAGTTCAGTCATTTAAAATGTCTATACTTGACATTAGAAGTCTTCAGTAATTGCTTATCTAATACTTTTTCCTTCAAAATGTACACACAGTAGGCTGTAAAATAGTATACAGTTTAACTAGCTGAAATTATGAATGTCACATTAATTAAAAATAATTAATTTGTTGTGTATAGCATATGGCTTTAACCTGGCAGAAATTTTGAAATGCGGGAAAAACAGTTAATAATTTATCAGTGCCCTAGATTTTTGTTCCTTCATTAAAAATGTTCAGCTACATTTTCAAGCACACACATTATAATAATTCATGTATTTATTTTGTATGTATCTTTGTGAAAGAATGCTTTTAGCAAAGTATTGAGAAATGTGTTGAGAAGAGATTGTCATGAGAAGTCTTGCAAAGTAAATTTGATTGATTTAGGGCTAGATTACGAGTGGAGGGCAAGCGTAGGGGTATATTGCGAGAGTTTGTGCTCATCGGGTTTGCCGCTCTTATTAAGAGTTGAAAGTAAATGTGATCACGTGAGTGAAAATGTGATTTACACTAGATTGATTACCGTGACTTCAGAGCTCTGGTTAACTGTTTAGCGAAACATAAAAGTTGCACAAAACACATCAAAAATACATTACAAAGTACACACACTCATAACACCATCTAATAAAAATTATTTAATAATAATATTGCACACAAAAGTTATAAAGGCTCATAGATAGGAGGTCTCAGGTGTTAGAAAAAAAAACAGGCAGAGGGCTTTAACATTGAGATACATACAAATACATGTCTAAAGATGTGTATATATGTATGTATAAATAAATATATATATATATATAAACTAGAAAAACTTAATTCAGAATCAGAGATTAAGGATAAGGCTAATCTTTCCCGTGAGCAGAGATTGGCTCTTAAAACACTCCAACAAAGGGACAACATAGTCATCAAGCAGTCCGACAAGGGGGGCTCCATTGTTGTGTTGGACAAAACCCATTACGTTATGGAAGCTGAAAGGCAGTTATTAGATGGTGATGTGTACTCCACACTGCCTGGAGATCCAACGCGACAGTTTGGAGCCCTATTGTTGGATTTGCTTGATGATGGCAGACATATGGGGCTAATTGATGATGAGACATTTGATTATCTAAATGTAAAACATCCAGTGGTTCCAATATTCCATCACCTCCCCAATGTCCACAAGTACTTGGAGGAGTTGAAAGGGCATCCTATCATCTCTGGGATAGGTTCTCTTTTTGAGAACTTGTCCAATTGGTTGGAGTCTTTGCTGCAGTCTTTGGTGTATGGGCTACCTTCCTATTTAAGAGACACAAAGCATCTATTGAGATTGATGCATAAACACATTTGGAGTGATAATATAAGTTGGCTCACGGTGGACGTGGTTGGGTTATATTCAGCCATTCCCCATACCAAAGGGATAGGAGCCACCAAATACATGCTTGATCAATTCAGCACTTACAATGAAAATCTCAAAGAGTATATCATAAGAGTGTTAAAGTTTCTGCTAACACATAACTATTTTGAGTTTTCAGGGAGCTTCTATTTACAGAAGCAAGGAACGGCTATGGCTGTGAAGTTCGCACCAGCCTATGCCAACATTTTCATGGGCTGGTGGGAACTAACGCACCTATATACGGATCTGAACCCATATTTATCATCTATCACTAGCAATAAACGCTATATAGATGATCTCCTTTTTTTATTTTTTTATTTTTTTTTTTTATAATTTATTTTTTTATTGAGGTTGAAATAGCAAATATACAACAGTCTCAGCAACAGGTTACACTTCACAATACACATTGAACTGACATGACATGACAATTTAGGCACCTCAGTTTTGAAATCTTGTAGGTTCGCAGTGTCCTCAGATAAACAGGTCCAATCAAGGGACCAAAAGGCTAACAAAACAATTGAGGGCATGTTAATGGAGATAATAGTAGACAGTTGCAGTTTCAGCATTCACAGAGTTAATACAAATTCTGGAGTGAACACACAATATCAAAATAGAGAAATATAAACCTAGTTAACTATCAACACTGAACAGGTATATAAGTATAGACATAAATAAGCCTATTATCATGGATGCTTTACAGGGGAGCAGGAAACATAAACAAGCTTAAATTTCCTGTAGTGAAACCCCGAGAGCCATTTTACATAAATGCATGGGAAAGACAGGGTCATGGCTCTGCGGGTTGGACAGAGACTACTACACTCTGTCAAAGAGGTATGCGGAGGAGAGAAGACTCAACCCTAACCGCACAAAAATGGGGGGGGGGGCAGAGAACAGTCCAGCAATGTCATATTTTTCTGTTGCTAGTTAGTATATCCAACACATTAAACAGTCATAGATGCACCAAGAGAAAAATAGAGTATTATCATGGAGATTTAACATCAATTCACACAGAAGAATTAACTAGTTTAACACACTTCAAGTCATAGTTATTTAGCTTGGTTTTGAGATGCAGAGGCAATACAATATGTCTGCAGGAAACTCGCACCACAAGCAGAACAGAGCGAAACTCCTGCGTTTACAATACAATTAAATAACCATGAATTCACATTAGTCAGTAAAACAACTGTAAGAGAAATATCCTACACATGCAAAAATAGGTGGTTACCTAAACATTCTATCCAACACTAGTTCAGACAAAATAGCTAAGTGACAATACAATCTTATTACTTGAAATAGGGCACTGCAGTATGGGTAATGATCAATCCAAAATGATAATACAAAAGCAGGCACTGGTACACAGAAATTTCTGACAGGCTTGTAGTTTAGGGTATTTGGCTAAATGGCAAAGCTTATATAGGAATAAATAAGGTGTGGGATCTGCATGGTTTCAGGGCATACATTATTATGAATGTAGGATCGCCACCCTTACCAGATCTGACAGTATATCTCATAGTACAAACAATTTGCAAAAATACACATGGTAGCAAAACTTCATAGTAGAGAGGACCCAATAATAAAATACAGCACCTAATGAAGGCTAGGCACACAGAAATGGGAAACATGGTAACATTGAACAATAAATTTATGGAGCTCACAAGCGTGTCCTAAGTAAATGAACAGGATCAAGGTGCAAGTACAAGTATCAGGCCCCTAGGCCTTCATAGCGAGCCACAGCAGGTATCATCAAAAATTATTATTAATTGGGAACATAACAGTGTGTTCATAGAGAGAGTGTCCCATCCGCAGCTGTTCCCTCAGACACCAACACACTTTCAAAGCCACTATCCCTCACCTATCCAATGCCAGTCCGGAGACCCTGAGGAGCATGACGCCGTAATGATAGCAAAGGCAGTATTACAACAGAGTAACAGCACTGCAAATCCAGGCAGCGGGAGAAAAAAGCCCATCCGGTAAAGTAACTTGCCTCCGAAGTCGCAACCATCTGTGTAGGTATAATCGCGGGCTTTTCTCCACTCCACTTAGGGACCTCAGCTACAGCTCTGCCCCCAGCTGTCTCCTCTTGCGGGGATGCACAGGTTGCATTCAGTGCACGGGCTCCAATCACAGCTCCCTGGTCTGAAGTGTGTGTCAAGTGACCGCCGCTCCCGTGTACTGAGACGGTTGTTGACAGGCAGGCTAACTCCAACAGGTGACAGCGGGTTGAAGTCTCCTGAGTAGGCCCCATATGTATGTCGGGTTCCACTGCCGTGGGTTCATAGGTCTCAGTGCTATCTTCTTCCGCATCCCGGTGACTGGCAATTAGAATAAGCCGGTCTAGCCTGTGCAGCAGTTTATTGTGGTATTCTTCAAGGAGGGCTAAAATAGTCATGCAGGGATCCACCATGATTCAGCCTCTTCGCAGCTAGGCCGCAGCAAGCTGCCCTGGCAGTGGGGTGTGAGCTGTTCAGAGACTTTTTAATCGCTATCCTGCTGACTTTGGGATAATCCTCTGCTTAATTATAGTGTTTTGGGGTTGAAATAATAGTGTTCCCCTTGCTAAAAAACAAGATTAAATCAACTTTATCTCTTTTTCTTTGTGGAGCTCTTTTCTTGTGCTGCTACTCAGCTCGATGGTTAGCTCCGCCCCCCGAAGATCTCCTTTTTGTTTGGTCAGGTACTCAGGAAGAAATGAAGGAATTCTGTGAATACCTCAATGATAATGAGGCAGGATTGACCTTTACTTCCAGTTCTGATAAAACCAGCATACCTTACCTTGATGTCAACTTGATAGGATTGCCTTCAGAGAACAGGGTGAGCACCTCTCTTTATGTAAAACCGATATCATCCAACACCTTTCTCCACGCAAGAAGCTGCCATCCCAACCATACTAGTTATGGGATAGCAAAGAGACAGTTCCTAAGGTTGCGTCGGAACTGTTCGGAGGATGACAGCTTCTTCCGTGAGAGTGATATCCTTACACAAAAGTTCCTTGAACGAGGGTACAATAAGAACATTGTACTAAAAGCCCTCAATGAAGTTTCATGTAAAGACAGATCAGTGTTGCTTGAAGATACACCTAAATTGAACTCCAAAAGAAAAAAGCCAACTTTTGTGACTACTTTCAGCTCACAATATTATACAGTTTGCAAGATCCTCAGGAAGAATCTGCCAATTTTGTTGGCGGATGATATTCTGAAGGATGAGACTAAGGATGGCTGCTTTTGTGTTCCCAAACGTAACATAACTCTCCCCTTCGGTATTGAAGTCAAAAAGTAGTTGGCTAGCTCAAAAAGGGCACTTTAAATGTGAAACCAGCTCTTGTAAGGCTTGTGGTTTTGTAACCACAGACAAGACCTTTCAATCAAAAGTGACCAAGAGAGTGTACAACCAGGCATATTGCACAAATTGTAGATCCACTTTCATTATCTACATGATAACATGTGAAATTTGTGATAAACAATATGTTGGTTGCACCTCTAGGGAGGCACGGGAGAGAATATGTGCTCATCTCAATGATATTGAACATGGTATCCTTGCCACAGGGGCAGCCAAACATTTTACTGAGGTCCACCAAGGGAATTTGAGAGGCTTTACATGGGCTGTCATAAATCACATCCCTAAAAGGCCACGTGGAGGTGATAGATCCAGGGACTTCCTAAAAAAAGAGGCCTTTTGGATCTTCACCTTGGGGACCAGACAACCTTCAGGTCTCAACATAGAAACTGATCTGATTAACCACTGGTAATTTTTTTGAAGTGAATTTAGTTGAATAATAATTACCAGTACTTACCCTTGTCTATAGCTTAAGATTCCTATTGTGAATCTTAGGCCTTTACTTAAACCATACCTTGGTATCATTAATCATTTATCAATAGAAATAATAAGATAGGAATCAATATAGACATTTATACTAGCAAGAAAAATCTAAACGTTTGATTTATATGCCATCTAGTGGTGGTGCTTTGGCTTTTGATTACATTGAGACAGCATTCTCTTTTTTCAGTATAAACCTATATATATATATATATTTTTTGTGGCATTTATTTTAGGATGCTACTTCATGTCCAATCAACCAGCATTTGAAACACCCTAGATTTAAATACTTTAAATACTTTAAATACTTTAGTGTACATTTACACTTTATATAAATATGCATATATACATTAACGTTCATTCTCATAGCATTTATGGCAAATAAATGAATTGTTATAAATGTCCATTTTTGTTATATGAACAATTTCCTGTTTTTATAACTGGGCATAGATACCTTAACCTTATAACCATAGGATAGCAGACCAGGGCATAATTAACCAATCAGACGTTAGGCTAGCATATATATATTTGCATACTAGAAATGGGCACTATTCAGTCTATGAATAAGGCTCAAGAAGAGCTGAAACGCGTAAGACAGGCCCTTTCCTGATGCTCCTAACTTAGCCCTTATAACATCTGGCCATAGCTACTCTCAGTTTTTGCACAAGCATATTTTCACTTGTATGGTGCAGTTGTTTTTACTATTACGCTATTTTTTCAAATAAAGTGCATCGTTTGTTTAAGAGCAGTTGTCCGGATATTTCCTTTATTATATATATATATATATATATATATATATATATATATATATATATATATATATATATATATATATATATATATATATATATATATATATATATATATATATAAAGAGAGAGAGAACAGCAAACAGTGAAGCCTCAGGATTTTTCCAAACGTGCCAAGTTTAATTGACGTTTCGGGCATGAATATCCCCTTCTTCAGAACAGAATATACTGTATATATATATACTGTAATACTGCAATCAGACACGACATGAGAACTGGCACAGCGAAGGGGGTGAGTCACGCAGAGATGGGCAGCAAATGTAAATATATATGTAACTATATATTTATGTGTTAATATGTTTATATTTACAGGGAACATAAATATTTTACAGGGAGCATATATATTTACAGGGAACACATATAGGTGAAACTCGAAAAATTAGAATATCGTGCAAAAGTTCATTTATTTCACTAATGCAACTTAAAAGGTGAAACTAATATATGAGAGACTCATTACATGCAAAGCAATATAGTTCAAGCCTTGATTTGTCATAATTGTGATGATTATGGCTTACAGCTCATGAAAACCCCAAATCAACAATCTCAGAAAATTAGAATATTGTGAAAAGGTGCAATATTCTAGGCTCAAAGTGTCCCACTCTAATCAGCTAATTAAGCCATAACATCTGCAAAGCATTCCTGAGCCTTTAAATGGTCTCTCAGTCTGGTTCAGTAGGAATCACAATCATGGGAAAGACTGCTGACCTGACAGTTGTGCAGAAAACCATCATTGACACCCTCCATAAGGAGCGAAAGCCTCAAAAGGAAATTGCAAAATAAGTTGGATGTTCCCAAAGTGCTGTATCAAAGCACATTAATAGAAAGTTATGTGGAAGGGAAAAGTATGGAGGAAAAAGGTTCACAAGCAGCAGGGATGACCGCAGCCTGGAGAGGATTGTCAGGAAAAGGCCATTCAAAAGTGTTGGGACTTTCACAAGGAGTGAACTGAGGCTGGAGTCAGTGCATCAAGAGCCACCACACACAGACGGATCCTGGACATGGGCTTCAAATGTATTCCTCTTGCCAAGCCACTCCTGAACAACAAACAACATCAGAAGCGTCTTACCTGGGCTGCTAAAGAAAAACAGACCTGGTCTGTTGCTCAGTGGTCCAAAGTCCTCTTTTCTGATGAGAGCAAATTTTGCATCTCATTTGGAAACCAAGAACCCAGAGTATGGAGGAAGAATGGAGAGGCACACACTGCAAGATGCTTGAAGTCCAGTGTGAAGTTTCCACAGTATGTGTTGATTTAGGGAGCCATGTCATCTGCTGGTGTTGGTCCACTGTGCTTCATTAAGTCCAGGGTCAACGCAGCCATCTACCAGGAAATTTTGGAGCACTTCATGCCTCCTTCCGCAGACGAGCTCTATGGGGATGCTGAATTCATTTTCCAACAAGACTTGGCACCTGCAAACACTGCCAAAAGCACCAAAACCTGGTTCAATGACCGTGGGATTACTGTGTTTGATTGACCAGCAAAATCGCCTGACCTGAACCCCATAGAGAATCTATGGGGCATTGCCAAGAGAAAGATGAGAGACATGTGACCGAACAATGCAGAATAGCTGAAGGCCGCTATTGAAGCATCCTGGTAGTGCCACAGGCTGATAGCTTCCACCTCAGCAGTGCCACAGGCTGATAGCTTCCATGCCACGACGCATTGAGGCAGTAATTGCTGCAAAAGTGGCCCAAACCAAGTACTGAGTACATACAGTATGCATGCTTATACTTTTCAGAGGTCCAATATTGTTCTATGTACAATCCTTGTTTTATTGATTGCATGTAATATTCTAATTTTCTGAGATTGTGGATTTGGGGTTTTCATGAGCTGTAATCATCACAATTATGACACATCACACCTTTAACTATCTTGCTTTGCATGCAATGAGTCTATCTCATATATTAATTTCACCTTTTAAGTTGCATTAGTGAAATAAATGAACTTTTGCACGATATTCAAATTTTTCACAGTTCCCATAGACCACTATGTAAAGGCACTTTCAGTGCTGTTTTTTTTTTCCTAACAACCCTTACCTGACACTTTTAACCCCTAAAACCTGCCAAGTGCAGTAGTTTTTTTAGGGGGGGGGATTTAACTTTTTTCATTAAAAAAAACTTTATTTGGGGGGCATTTGGTGCACTTTTAGAAAATGAACCAGAGATCTGAGCACTAATTGCTACCAAGAGCTCGCTGTGGTAATAATTTTTCTTGCATGATCTATATGAATCATGAAAGAAAAATGTGGGTTTCATATCCCTTTAAGTAGATGAAAACACGTTAAGCCATAATTAAGCAATATTAATTTTACATACTGAGGCCCATTTATCAAGCTCTATATGGAGCTTGAGAGCCCGTGTTTCTGGCGAGTCTTCAGACTGCTGCTCCCTAACCCTGTCCGCCTGCTCTGATGAGGCGGACACCTCCCTGCTGGTGGCCGATTGGCTGCGAGTCTGCAGGGGGCGGCGTTGCACCAGCAGCTCTTGTGAGCTGCTGGTGCAATGCTGAATACGGAGAGCGTATTGCTCTCCTCATTCAGCGAGTTTTTTTCGTACCTGATCCGGGTCTCAAATGGATTGGAACTGACCTGAAGAAAGTATTTTGAAATATGTTAGTAAGGCCAATGTTATTAGTGGAATGTTATCTGAAACTATGAACATAATCAAAATGGTTAATACTTTTTTTACAACAAAAAACAGTAGACAATAAAAGTAATTAATGGTCAGGCAGATGAAGTCAGAATTCCTTGTCACTTTCACTGTTACACACCACTTGTTCTGTTACAAGGCTTCACATCATTTTTATTAATTTCTTTTTTTTAATGGAAATTCCTATCAGTTTAATAAGTTAGCATATACTGGAAATTATCACTAAATGTTTCACCAATCTTGACAGTTAATTTTTACCGTTCACAAACATCAAATTGTATATTCAGTTAAAGACATGTCAAAAACACCTTCAGATTTAACTTTCAAATGTATGAACACATTAGCACATTCCTAGTAGCATTTGTGATAAAGCTGCAATGTCAGTTTAACCACTGACAGTAGAGACTTACATTATTCCATAGCCTAAAATAAAATTAGATGTTTGCAAATTGTAATTGTTTGAAAGTTAAAATCCCATACCATATAATTATATATCATATTGGTATATGCATAACTTTTTTTTTAAAAGAAACCATTAAGGGCTGAAAACCTCCGTAGCCTTAAAAAATTATTTTGCTAACAAATGTCCTTTCACCTACATGAAGGAGTACCATTTCAACGTGTTAATATTTTTGTCTAAAAAATATGATGTAAAGGTATTTAAAAACCAGTATTAGTTATTTACTTCCCACTAATGCTTATTGGCCAAGAGATACTTACTACTAACACTCAATGGGCATTAGCTGTAACTCTTTGACAAAATGTACAGAATTGGAGGCAAATTTAACAAATTTAACAAGCTTGCTATAAAATTATCTATGAAAATACCCTTAGACATTATTTAAAGAGATTTATGTAGAAAAAAGATTTTTTTACCCTTTCATTTTCAACAGGACATATATATATATATATAAATTTAGCTACTATGATTTTTTTTTCTGCAGCCTTTGTATGAACAATACTTTTATACAGTTTTATTGCATAGATATAAAGATTTTAATATTACATTGTGTGCATTGCATTAAATAGTCTTGTTGGTGTCCGTTATCTAGTAGACATATGTCATAGAACCTGGTATTGCAAATAATGAACTATAATAATTTATGTTGGTGGGATGCATATTTCCTATTCTGTATTGTACTAGAAACTGAATTAAGACAAAATTCATGGTTAGCAGAGAACGTGGACATTTTATTCACCTGACATTTTAAGGTTTACTTTTTTAGCTACAGGAAAAAAGCTATATTTGACATTAAGCTAAAGTGCCTGGTTGAGGCAACTATGAACTAAAAATGGAGACTTGTGAACGCTGTGTTCATAAAAAATCCCATTAAAATAGTCTATAAAACATGTAATTTGCCTCATAAAATAGCAAAAGCTGTGAAAAAACCTGGCTGTTTCTCTGAATATATTAGCTGGTTCTGCTCCAAAGATAATGTGATTACACAGCAGAAAGTAAAGCACTAGAAAAACAAATATACTAGTCACAATTGTTTTATTTCAATCTTGGTTGGAACATTAGCCACAGCTTTATTAATGACAGATTCTCTATTAGAACACATATAACTACATTCAGGTTGGAAAACTAATGGCATATCTGCAAAAAAGCAGTAATATATTAAAGAATGCAAGTACAGAAATCTAATGGTTAATTTATTGCATTTAGCTGTATATTTACCTGAGAGCTGATTTAAAGTGAAAGTCAATCCTAGTGTTGTACAAATGCTCGGATTGACTATTGAAACAAATAATAATAATAATTTTTACCTGGTACAGCAGCAAACGGCTAAAAAAAATGTTGGCTAAGAGGTGACGTTTTCACCTCTTAGCCAATAGCTGTGCGGTAAATCCGGCTCCAATGGGCGCCAAGCCGGATTTACTGCATGACTATTGGCTAAGAGGCGAAAACAACACCTCTTAGCAAAAAAATTTTTAGCCATGGGCTTCTGTAGCAGCTTAAAACGGCGATCGATTGAATCAAATAAAGGAGCTTTCTACATGAAGTGTCTTATACTTCATGAATGAAAGTCCCCTTTATTTTTTTCAGTAGTCAATTCTAGCGTTTGTATAACGCTAGGATTTGATTTTACTTTAACTTGTCCTGAACAATACCCTACTTGTTATGGAGAAGATTTGATCCATCTTTATTATGTGCATATGCTAGTATGCTATTGTGCCTGTGTGGAATAATGTTGCATGAGTAATTAATTATCCAGAAGTTTAGTCCCTTACTCATTCCATGAGTCGCTGAGGCAGAAATTCTAAAGGTAAACTAACTTACCATTCTGCAGTTCCAAGAAGGTAATTTAAACCTTGTATGAAAACAGTGATAAGTATACACAATTAGAGTGCGCTAAACAGTGATGCCTATGCACGCAAAACAGTTATTGACAAACAATACAATGCAAAGTGATCCATATTCAGCCCTGAGACTCAAAATTAAACTTTTGACATTATTATTGGACCCGGGATTAAATATTTAGGTGGAATATATTAAGCAATAAAATGGAGTGCAGTTTTGCACGTGGCCCTTAGGTTGGCCTGCCATTACTGTTGCCTTTAAGATCTTAATTAGAAAGGTGATTAACTTACATTACTTCTGTCTTAGGGTTTACTGTACCTCATGCCTTGGTACAATAAACATATTTGTGGCTTTGATATAGCAACTATTATGTAATACATATTTATTTATATGTTGTGGGTTATGGTTTGATTTGTTTTCCACAATATATTTTTAAACGTATTTATTCTGAGAGTTCACCAAACAATATATATTTTTTAAATTAAAGGGACATAGTAATTAATATGTCTTTAAGTTTTCCAAATTTATTTTTTTATATGAGTATATGATGTGTATTTTCAGTCATGTGGAAGGGTGTTCCTTTCAACCAAAAGGGCTGTAGGAGCTGGTCCTATAATTCAGTGAGAATGACATGTATTTCCGTTTTTGTTTCCATTAAAATCAAAACAGGTTTTAGTTCACACTGTTTCATACAAAATATATTGTAACTTAAACAGTGTTCCTTTAACATTTACCCTATATTATTAGGCCTAGATTTGGAGTTCGGCGGTAAAAGGGCTGTTAACGCTCCGCGGGCTTTTTTCTGGCCGCACCATAAATTTAACTCTGGTATCGAGAGTTAAAACAAATGCTGCGTTAGGCTCCAAAAAAGGAGCGTAGGGCATTTTTACCGCAAATGCAACTCTCGATACCAGAGTTGCTTACGGACGCGGCCAGCCTCAAAAACGTGCTCGTGCACGATTCTCCCATAGGAAACAATGGGGCTGTTTGAGCTGAAAAAAAACCTAACACCTGCAAAAAAGCAGCGTTCAGCTCCTAACGCAACCCCATTGTTTCCTATGGGGAAACACTTCCTACGTCTGCACCTAACACCCTAACATGTACCCCGAGTCTAAACACCCCTAACCTTACACTTATTAACCCCTAATCTGCCGCCCCCGCTATCGCTGACCCCTGCATTACAGTTTTAACCCCTAATCTTCCGCTCCGTAAACCGCCGCAACCTACGTTATCCCTATGTACCCCTAATCTGCTGCCCTAACATCGCCGACCCCTATGTTATATTTATTAACCCCTAATCTGCCCCCCACAACGTCGCCGACACCTGCCTACACTTATTAACCCCTAATCTGCCGAGCGGACCTGAGCGCTACTATAATAAAGTTATTAACCCCTAATCCGTCTCACTAACCCTATCATAAATAGTATTAACCCCTAATCTGCCCTCCCTAACATCGCCGACACCTACCTTCAATTATTAACCCCTAATCTTCCGATCGGAGCTCACCGCTATTCTAATAAATGTATTAACCCCTAAAGCTAAGTCTAACCCTAACACTAACACCCCCCTAACTTAAATATAATTTACATATAACGAAATAAATTAACTCTTATTAAATAAATTAATCCTATTTAAAGATAAATACTTACCTGTAAAATAAACCCTAATATAGCTACAATATAAATTATAATTATATTTTAGCTATTTTAGGATTAATATTTATTTTACAGGCAACTTGGTATTTATTTTAACCAGGTACAATAGCTATTAAATAGTTAATACCTATTTAATAGTTACCTAGTTAAAATAAATACAAAATTACCTGTAAAATAAATCCTAACCTAAGATATAATTAAACCTAACACTACCCTATCAATAAAATAATTAAATAAACTACCTACAATTACCTACAATTAACCTAACACTACACTATCAATAAATAAATTAAATACAATTGCTACAAATAAATACAATTAAATAAACTAGCTAAAGTACAAAAAATAAAAAAGAACTAAGTTACAGAAAATAAAAAAATATTTACAAACATAAGAAAAATATTACAACAATTTTAAACTAATTACACCTACTCTAAGCCCCCTAATAAAATAACAAAGCCCCCCAAAATAAATAATTCCCTACCCTATTCTAAATTTAAAAAGTTACAAGCTCTTTTACCTTACCAGCCCTGAACAGGGCCCTTTGCGGGGCATGCCCCAAGAAGTTCAGCTCTTTTGCCTGTAAAAGAAAACATACAATACCCCCCCCCAACATTACAACCCACCACCCACATACCCCTAATCTAACCCAAACCACCCTTAAATAAACCTAACACTAAGCCCCTGAAGATCTTCCTACCTTGTCTTCACCATACCAGGTTCACCGATCCGTCCTGGCTCCGATATCTTCATCCAACCCAAGCGGGGGCTAGACATCCACTGAAGAAGTCCAGAAGAGGGTCCAAAGTCTTCCTCCTATCCGACAAGAAGAGGACATCCGGACCGGCAAACATCTTCTCCAAGCGGCATCTTCGATCTTCTTCCATCCGGTGCGGAGCGGGTCCATCTTGAAGCAGGCGACGCGGATCCATCCTCTTCTTCCGATGTCTCCCGACGAATGACGGTTCCTTTAAGGGACGTCATCCAAGATGGCGTCCCTCGAATTCCGATTGGCTGATAGGATTCTATCAGCCAATCGGAATTAAGGTAGGAATTTTCTGATTGGCTGATGGAATCAGCCAATCAGAATCAAGTTCAATCCGATTGGCTGATCCAATCAGCCAATCAGATTGAGCTCGCATTCTATTGGCTGTTCCGATCAGCCAATAGAATGCGAGCTCAATCTGATTGGCTGATTGGATCGGCCAATCGGATTGAACTAGATTCTGATTGGCTGATTCCATCAGCCAATCAGAAAATTCCTACCTTAATTCCGATTGGCTGATAGAATCCTATCAGCCAATCGGAATTCGAGGGACGCCATCTTGGATGACGTCCCTTAAAGGAACCGTCATTATTCGGGAGACATCGGAAGAAGAGGATGGATCCGCGTCGCCTGCTTCAAGATGGACCCGCTCCGCACCGGATGGAAGAAGATAGAAGATGCGGCTTGGAGAAGATGTTTGCCGGTCCGGATGTCCTCTTCTTGCCGGATAGGATGAAGACTTTGGAGCCTCTTCTGGACCTCTTCAGCACCGGATTATGGATCGCCAACCCCCGCTTGGGTTGGATGAAGATCTTGGAGCCAGGACGGATCGGTGATACCTGGATGGTGAAGACAAGGTAGGAAGATCTTCAGGGGATTAGTGTTAGGTTTATTTAAGGGGGGTTTGGGTTAGATTAGGGGTATGTGGGTGGTGGGTTGTAATGTTGGGGGGGGGTATTGTATGTTTTTTTTAACAGGCAAAAGAGCTGAACTTCTTGGGGCATGCCCCGCAAAGGGCCCTGTTCAGGGCTGGTAAGGTAAAAGAGCTTGTAACTTTTTTAATTTAGAATAGGGTAGGGAATTTATTATTTTGGGGGGCTTTGTTATTTTATTAGGGGGCTTAGAGTAGGTGTAATTAGTTTAAAATTGTTGTAATATTTTTCTTATGTTTGTAAATATTTTTTTATTTTCTGTAACTTAGTTCTTTTTTATTTTTTGTACTTTAGCTAGTTTATTTAATTGTATTTATTTGTAGCAATTGTGTTTATTTAATTTATTGATAGTGTAGTGTTAGGTTAATTGTAGGTAATTGTAGGTAGTTTATTTAATTATTTTATTGATAGGGTAGTGTTAGGTTTAATTATATCTTAGGTTAGGATTTATTTTACAGGTAAATTTGTTATTATTTTAACTAGGTAACTATTAAATAGTTCTTAACTATTTAATAGCTATTGTACCTAGTTAAAATAAATACCAAGTTGCCTGCAAAATAAATATTAATCCTAAAATAGCTACAATGTAATTATAATTTATATTGTAGCTATATTAGGATTTATTTTACAGGTAAGTATTTAGCTTTAAATAGGATTAATTTATTTAATAAGAGTTAATTTATTTCGTTAGATTAAAATTATATTTAAGTTAGGGGGGTGTTAGTGTTAGGGTTAGACTTAGCTTTAGGGGTTAATACATTTATTAGAATAGCGGTGAGCTCCGATCGGAAGATTAGGGGTTAATAATTGAAGTTAGGTGTCGGCGATGTTAGGGAGGGCAGATTAGGGGTTAATACTATTTATGATAGGGTTAGTGAGGCGGGTTAGGGGTTAATAACTTTATTATAGTAGCGGTGCGGTCCGCTCGGCAGATTAGGGGTTAATAAGTGTAGGCAGGTGTCGGCGACGTTGAGGGGGGCAGATTAGGGGATAATAAATATAATATAGGGGTCGGCGGTGTTAGGGGTAGCAGATTAGGGGTACATAGGGATAACGTAGGTGGCGGCGCTTTGCGGTCGGAAGATTAGGGGTTAATTATTTTAAGTAGCTGGCGGCGATGTTGTGGGGGGCAGATTAGGGGTTAATAAATGTAATATAGGGGTCGGCGGGGTTAGGGGCAGCAGATTAGGGGTACATAAGTATAACGTAGGTGGCGGTCGGAAGATTAGGGGTTAAAATTTTTAATCGAGTGGCGGCGATGTGGGGGGACCTCGGTTTAGGGGTACATAGGTAGTTTATGGGTGTTAGTGTACTTTAGGGTACAGTAGTTAAGAGCTTTATAAACCGGCGTTAGCCAGAAAGCTCTTAACTCCTGCTATTTTCAGGCGGCTGGAATTTTGTCGTTAGAGCTCTAACGCTCACTGCAGAAACGACTCTAAATACCGGCATTAGAAAGATCCCATTGAAAAGATAGGCTACGCAAATGGCGTAGGGGGATCTGCGGTATGGAAAAGTCGCGGCTGTAAAGTGAGCGTTAGACCCTTTAATCACTGACTCCAAATACCAGCGGGCGCCCAAAACCAGCGTTAGGAGCCTCTAACGCTGGTTTTGACGGCTACCGCCGAACTCTAAATCTAGGCCTTAGTGTTTTATTCTTGTTGCCCAGGAGATCAAAGAGAGTATTATTTGTACTGAATTTGAGAGAATCAGTCATTCTGAATTTGGACTTTTATAACTGAATGATTAGATATACGTCTACTAAAGGCAATGATATCTATTATAATCCATTCATTCCATGGAAATACTGTGTAATACATGTGTTTGAATAATCAGCATTCTATTCATCCCACAATAAAAAATATTATTAGTGTTCTCTGTGGTAATATTATCATCCCAGCAGTGGTGGTTCTAACAGATTGCATGAGAGTGAAAAAGCTTTCCAGTATTTTAGTATTTTCCCTGACTGTGCTTTGGCTGAGGGTAATAAATTGACCCTTGCTGCCACTGTCCCCTTCTGCCTAGCAATGCACAGTTTTGTTTTATGTTAAAGAACCCACAGGCCATTTAACTTGCTGAAGATAGCCTTGTATTCAAATGAATAGCTTTGTTCTCTGAACAACCAGAAATTGATAACATCTGGAGTGGCATGCATTTTTATTAGAAAATAGTGATTAAAAAAAGGTGTGTACGTTATAATTTACTTTTGAGAGAGCCAAGATGTTTTTATCTTACAAACAGTCCTTGAGGTGAAGAGGAAAAATAATTACCCTGTACGAGTAAGTGGTCTGATGATAGCACAACAGTTTAATGCATTGGCTTATCAACTAACTTACGGTAAGCATGATTGTATAGCTAAATTAGCATATTTTAGCAATTCTAGACTTCATTAAATCACTTACATTGCTGAAAACCCACAGTATTGTGTAATCAAAATACATTCTCTTGTTATATTGACGTCCTTAATTCCTCTCAACATAGAATATAGGGAAATGGTTCTCTTCAAGACTCTAAAATGGTGTAAGTTAAAAATCCTACAGTAAATAAGGGTTATATTAATAATGTTATTAAGTATTTCAGGATAACACATTATGAGCAATAACTTACATACAGACCTGAGCTACTAATTTTGCCAACAGTCTTATTAAAGGTATATATGGTTTACTCTCTTTTGAAAGGGAGTAACATAAAATGCACTTGACAGTCTTCCCATAACCTGGAATGTAGGTCATGGACCTATTTATTAAGCTTACTAGTATTTGCTTAAAGGGACAGTATACACTCATTTTCATATAACTGCATGTAATAGACACTACTATAAAGAACAAGATGCACAGATACTGATATAAAAATCCAGTATAAAACTGTTTAAAAACGTACTTAGAAGCTCTCAGTTTAGCTCTGTTAAAAAAATAGCTGGAAAGCCCACTGCAAGTGGGAAATAAGACACTCCCCCTTCTTTTGCATATGAAAAGAGCCTTTACACAAACAGGAGCAAGCTGGAGTAGGTAGCTGACGGTATTCTCATACAACTTTGGGGCTTGGTTAGGAGTCTGAAAATCAGAGCAATGTTATTTAAAAATAAGCAAAACTATACATTTAAAAAAAAAACTTTATGGGCTATATAAATAGATCATCTACAAAACATTTATGCAAAGAAAAATGGGTGTATAATGTCCCTTTAAAGGGGACTCTTTACTCATAAAAATTATTTAATTCAAGTAGAATAGAAGAATTTAAACTTAAACATTTGTGTCTGAAAAATATAAAATACAATCTAATTAAGCTTTAATTTACACTAATATACAAGCATAATTTACACACTCCCTTCTAATACTCATTGACTGATAAATATTTATTGTTAATACTTATTAATGCTCTTTAGTTAGTTCTTCTTACTAATTGTTAGTGAGCATTAGAAGGAAGTACATATAAAAACATACATTATACTATTTTGAAAGCTTAAGTATTTTTTCATTTAACAGATATTGAAAATATTTAAATTAGCAAATGTATATGAGTAGAGGATTTTGCATTTAATTATTATTGTTAAACACATTTAATTTTGTTTCTGAATGTATTCTGAAAAAGAGAAAATATTTACTATGAAGCACATATTATGGGCCAGATTACAAGTGGCGCGCTAAATATTTTTTTCACTCTCACGCTATCATTGCTTTGTGATGGAATTAGTATAATTATTTGTGGTTTATCTGTTAGAATAAAGTAATATACTTATATCTTCCTTCTATTAATTATTTAAATGCTAGAGAAATGTTATTAAATATGTTTGAATTAATTAATGCTTATTTATTTTTCACTGCAGTTACTCTGTGCTAATAACTACAAATATTTTTTATAAGTCTGTAATCCTGAAATAAAGGATCGATATAGCTTTATAATAGTTTTAAGTAAGGATAAATTAAATGAAATACAAAATACATAATAGAACTGCATAGAGAGGCATTCAAGGACATGACAAAAAAAAGTTTATACTTAGTGATGTCATCAGATTAGACTAAGAAGCTATAAATATGTCTCTTTGTAGCCAGAGAGGCTAGTTTGTGGATATAGTGAAAAGGTTGCAAGGCCATTCAATAGTATGACAAATAATTATTATTATTATCATAAGCAAGCTTAATTAGATTTAACTCTGTGTATTTTGGATACTAAAGAATTTAATTTGTTTAGTAAGTTCTGTTAAAGTGAAAGTCAATTTGAAGATCCTGGAATAACGCTATACATTTACCTAGTAGCAAACTATCTAGTCGCTAACCTTTTTTTTTAATATTTGTACCTAATTTTTAAATATTTATGTTTTATATATGCTACCGTTTGCAATGTTCCTCCACCCCCTGCTCGTTTCCTGCTTTTGGTGTGTTACACGTAAGATCGGTCCCACCCGCTCTATACATAGTGTTCCCTGTTCAGTCTCGTTTCTAGCGCATGCGCAAAAATGCGCTGTACACTCGGAATCAATGTGGATGCAGTGATGTAATTAGATAGGTTTCCCTGTTCATGTAACTGTGCATGCGGGTTTCATGAACGCTCTTCCTACACACGGAGTAAATTCAGTGATAGCCGCATGTGCATTTGAATATGGGGGCATTGATAGAAAGGTTTTAGATACCACTGGGGGACAAATCATATAGTTATATTGGCATTTGTCATCGCACACCCATTTTTTTATGCGAGCGGAGGAACGGGGAGATTGTTTTGCGGCTTCAAAGGTAAATAACTAGGCGAACGAAGCAGCTTTAAAAAAAAAATGATGAATTAAAGTTAACATAACGTATATTCATGTCAGACATAGTGATTATGTACAGTTGACTTTCACTTTAACTAATTTACTGCATAAGAAAAATATATATTCTGTCTCTCAAATTCATTTCTTATAATTATAGAAAAATAAAAATATTTTGTACTCAAAAAATTTCTTTATAGGAAATTAGACCTGTTTCACTGGTATAAAATTAAAGGTCGGTGCTTGGAACCTAACTTTAAGAACTTATAAGTGAAAAAGGTGTGAACCACTACAGCTCAAAGTAAACTTTTAACATTGCTATATTAGAGTGCGTATTACAAGTCGAAAGTAAAAAGTTAGCATGCAAGCAAAACACGATGTGCGCTAGCTTCAGGACTTTGGATATTGCGACCACGTTATCTTTACCCCATAGACTTCAATCTAGCACCCTTTTAAAAAAAAAAAAAAACTAACACTTATCGCTCGCACTCACCTGACACCGAGTTAGACCTACAACACTAAGGGTCAAATTGAGTGAAGCGCAAGTTAACAGTCCAGTTTGAGTGTAAATTGTGCTAGAAGTAAGACTTTTGCGCTTGTCGGGTTACGCTCGTATTATGACTAGTGCAAAAATCTGCGTTCACGTATTCCCCTGTAGAAGTCTTAAAAGAAGATTAAAAAAGTGGAGCAAAAAAAACTAACATTTCACTCTTGCATATTCTCATTTGCTCTAACCCGGCATGAAAATATAAGTATTTCACATTACAATGGTCTGCACATAACAGAATATGTTCTATTTATTCATACATATTTCTACATATATCTGATGTTTTTTGGTACACATTATATCTATACCTATTTAAATATAGATTATTATATATAGGTTTAGATATATACAGATATATCTTGGAATGACTATAGAGACATACATTAGAGGACTAGCGGATCCAGGGGAGCTTCTATGGAGCCCCAGGGACACAAATACCGGCCGGCTAGCACAACTAAAAATTACAGAAGAATCTAAAGCATTGTGATCTTCACTAACTAAGACATTGCAACTAATTTCACCACAGACTATTATTAAACCAATAGGGACGTTACTCCCGACTGAATTCCAAAAACAATTAAACAAATGGGAGAACAAGGGACTATACAGGGTGGCAGATTTTATAGACAAGGGGAAAATGTTGACGTTTAATCAATTGAAAGATAGGATCAGCCCGAGCACTTTACATTGGTTCTTGTACCTCCAACTCTCGCATGCCATAAACAAGTACAGACAGGGCTCCACTGACACAAAGAATACTGTTTTGGAACAACTCATAATAGCTCCAGGCAGGCACAAAAAAATGATCACGCACTTATATCTAGCCATTCAAACAGCGAAAAACACAACAAAACCGAGGCTCCACGAGAGTTGGGAACATGACTTAGATATAACCCATAATGCTGATGAATGGAGACAGATTTTCTCTGAGCTTAGTAGAGGCCTGATGGGGGCAGATCTGATAGAAAATTCAATTAAAACAGCTTATAGATGGTACCTGACCCCATTAAAGACTTCACACTACACTCCTGAATGCAACAGATTATGTTATAGGGGATGTGCAGAGGTAGGTTCTTATCTACATATGTGGTGGGAGTGCCCAAAAATACAACCAATTTGGGATAAACTGCAACAGCTGATTAGGAGAATATTGGTTGACTCATTTACATTATCAATATCAAAAGCTCTGCTACACACTCACTTAGATTCCCTAAACTCAGCCTCTAACAGATGGATTAACATAGTATGCACAGCTACTAGATTATGCATAGCTAGGAAGTGGAAAGTGGGAGCCCCGGAATGGAATGAGGTGCTTGAAAAAACTGAGGATATTTATAAAATGTCAGAGTCAGCAGCATGGATGCAGGGTAATGTAGAAAACTTTCATAACATCTGGATCCATTGGACCCTGAATAAATAATAATAGGTAGGACCAACTCTTGAAACAATATAGGACATAGGTTACTCTTTAGTGCCATAACAAATAAATAACAAATGCATACTGCTCGACGGGAACGGTTTACGGTTTATAGTTAGAAGAAGTTTAGGAGTTTAGGAGTTAGGGAGGGATGAGATGAGGGAGGAGGGTGAGGGGATGGCGTAAGGGGGAAAAAAAAAAAAAAGGAAACAAAATGGGACTAGAGACGGTTTGATATGTATCATTTTGATTCATGTATTTGGCTTTCCCTAAGTCATGTTTATATGCTTACTGTACTGTCATGATATTTCTGATGTGAAACCTTAATAAAAAATATTTCAACCTAAAAATACATATAACGTATTCTGCTATGTGCAGAGCATTGGAATGTGAAATATTTACAGTAAAACCTTTATTAAATATGAATATTGCATAAATATGCTATTACATGTTTTCATCTACTTAATGGCAAATGGCTCCGATGCATAATGTCTGTATATGTATACATATGTATTTATGTATTTATATGTTTATGTTTATATACACATAAAAATACATAAATACATATGTACACATATAAAGACATATATATATATGTATATATATATATATATATATATATATACATACATACTTATCTTTAGAGATGTGTATGTATGTATCTCAATTTTAAAGCCCTTTGCCTGCCTTTTTTTCCCTAACACCTTAGATCTCATATTTTTGAGCCTTTATAACTTTTTTACTTTTTTGTGAATTTCTTTTTTATAATAATTTTTATTATATATTGTTATTAAGAGTGTAACTTTACTTTGTAATGTATTTTTTATGCATTTTGTGCAACTTTTTAGCTTTGCAAAACAGTTAACCAGAGCTCTGAAGTCGCAGTAATTATTCTAGCGTAAATCGCCTGATGAGTGCAAACCTTTGCAATATATCCCATATCGCTTGTGCGCAGACTTTTGCACTCCACTCGTAATCTACCCCTAAATTTGAAGGTAGTTATGAATGTTTCACATTCCAATGTTCTTCACATAGAAGAAATTCTTATTTTTATTTTCAAATTTATATTTATATATATATATATATATATATATATATATATATATATATATATATATATATATATATATATATATATACTGTATATATACACACACAGCCACATATTTAGACTATTTAGACCTATACAGTTTTATTCGTAAATAATTGGACACTTTTTTTTCGGCTGTTTACCAAAATAAATTCAAGTTAAATAATGAATATGGGCTTAAAGTGCAGTCTCTCAGCTTTATTTTGAGGGTTTAGGAATCAAAGCTCTTTAATATGTAGCCCCCTCTTTTCCAAGGGACCAAAAGTAATTTGGTACATTCTGAGAAAAAAAAAAGTGCACTGGTAAGCTCTGCAATACAAAAAAGGCCTGGACGTCTATGGAAGACAACAGTGGTGGATAATTGTAGGATCCTTTCCATGGTAAAGAAAAACCCCACCACAAAATCCAGCCAAGTGAAGAAAACTCTCCATTAAGGTAGACATATCATTATCCATGTCTACCATAAAGAGAAGACATCACAAGAGCAAATACAGAGGGTTCACCACAAGGTGCAAACCATTCATAAGCCTCAAAAATAGAAAGGCCAGATTAGACTTTGTCAATAAATATCCAGAAAATCCAGCCCAGTTCTGAAACAGCATTCTATGGACAGATGAAACTAAGATCAACCTGTACCAAAATGATGGGAAGAAAAATTTATGGAGAATGGTTGGAACGGCTTATGATCCAAAGCATACTACATCATCTGTAAGACATCTGGAGACATTGTGATGGCATGGGCATGCAAGGCTTCCAATGGCACTGGGTCACTAGTCTTTATTGATGATGTAACAGAAGACAGAATCTGCTCAGATTCAGCCAAATATTGCGAAGTTGATTGGAATGGCGATTCACTTTACAGATGGTCAATAACCCTAAACTTACTGCAAAAGCAACCCAGGATTTTTTTTAAGGCAAAGAAGTGGAATATTCTGCAATTGCCGAGTCAATCATCTGATTTCAACCTGATCGAACATGCATTTCACTTGCTGAAGACAAAACTTAAGGTAGAAAGATCCACAAACAAACAACAACTAAAGACAGCTGCAGTAAAGACCTGGCAAAGAATTTCAAAGGAGGAAACTTAGCTTTTGATGATGTCCATGTGTTCCAGACTTCAAGCAGTCATTGCCTGCTAAGGATTCTCGCCAAAGTATTAAACATTAACTTGTTTTTATGATTGTGTTAATTTCTCCAATTACATTTGAGCCCCTGAAATAAGAAGACTGAGTATGAAAATGGTTGCAGTTCCTAAACGTTTGATAAGAAATTGTTGTTCAACCTCTTGAATTAAAGATGAAAGTATGCCCTTCAATTGCATCTTGGTTGTTTGATTTCCATTGTGGAGGTGTACAGAGCCAGAATAATGAAAATTGTGTCAGTTTCCAATTATGTACAGACCTAACTGTAAAATATAACCCTTTCCACTCAAATACCTTGTTATATACCAAATAACTTTTAACCCTTATAAAAAATGTTATTGATATTTATATGAATATTTGTTATCATATGTTTGTTATCATTTGTTCTAAAGTGTAACACTTTATTTTAATGTATTTATGTTGTATTTGGTGCACATTGTTTTAACCCTTACGCTTTATGCTAGGTCTTCAATCGCGCAAACCTAACGTGAGCTAATTTTGTTTGCGTTCAAGCAAATGTGTTTACTTTCAATTTGTAATACACGCACAAGTTAGCATGGTCATGATATTGCTTATTGCATCCCGCATTAACTTTAGTGCACCACTTGTTGTCTAGCCGTATGTTGGCTAATTTGAAGTCCCTTCAATTTGTTAATTGTCCAATTTAATAATCCACTTGGGTATAAATGCTCACTAAATGAAATAGCTTTTCCATTCTAAAATGACTGTACCTGCAGTGTATAGGCCACTGCTTCACTTAGCACCACTTCATTTTTAAGGGGGCAAATGTTTAATTTCAGAATTTACATTAAGTTATCACATAAAGTCAGGTATTGTCCAGCTATTGTGTATTTGAGAAATTAAATGCTGATTTTAACAAAAACAAATTAGAATTCTCTATATAGTTATTGTCTCATCCACATTCCTATCTCGGCTAGTTCCTTATCTACCAAAAGCTTCCCAGCTACAGGGAATCTCTAAAATATGGAGCTAAAACGGTGAGGGGATAACTTAGAAAATGCAAAGAATGAGCTGCTTATTCATGACATTAAAGATACTTTTAACCTTAATGATACAGGGGATGAGTCCACCCAAGCAGACACTAATATCTATAAAGCTTTTAATGAACAAAAACAAATGCTATATAAACAGCTAAGAGTTAAATGGGAAATTTTGAGTCTAACTAACTATCAGACAGCAGGAATGAGTCCTAGGGGTCTAAGGTTCCTGAAATTGCCTGGCACAAACTTGCAAGAAACCATTATACCAGATTTTGGTGATCAATGGGAAGACATCCTGACAGAGTGTTCTAATAAATTAATTACTTTGATTCTCAAAGAGGATAACCTAAAATTAGAGAAAATTAACCAACAATTGACTGACACAACAGAAACTTTAAATAAATGGAAAGAAAACAGTGAATTTAAGGAACTAAATGATAAAATGAAAAATGAAATTTTATGGACTCAATCTATCTGAAATGAAAATGAAAAAGAAAAAAAAGTACGTAAGGGATGATAAGGACTATAAACTTAAACAAGTTTATACATACAATAGAAATAGAAATGACCATAGTGACCCTGAGGGAAGTGACAGTAAATCCAATAAAGATACTAACAATAAAAGCTTATCCCCTTTAGGGAAACAAAAAGAGGCCCTAAAAAACGAAGGAGTAGAGGCAAAAGGAAACAAGAAAAAGGGAGTCAACACATGGAGTATATATTACAGGCTAAGAACCAAGAAATAGATGATAAAGTCATAGTAAACTTGTCATCAGTACAACTGTCTAGGGATCAGATATCATTACTTAAGAACGGACTGTCGTTTTCCCCAGTAAAGACTTTAGACAAATTTTAAGTAATTAAAGATCTAAAACTTTTTGCCAGAAAATTGGTCTGTCATAAACTATTTGCTGGGGAAACTGAATCCAATTTTGAAAAGAACTTTGATAGTGTGTTGGAAACTCTTGTATCATTAGAACAAGACTCTGATGGGACAGACTGCCAAGACAATCAAAGTTCCATTAATAGTGGCTTTAAACCACAGTCACTTTTCATGCCCAACTTGAATAAAGTCCCAGCAGTTTTTTCATTTGTAAAATTGGTGGAATAGGACATAATAAATTTGAGCAATGTCGGTCCACTTTCAGACAATTTAACCAAGGGGGAAAGGAAAGCACTCATTGAGCTTGGAGGAAACAAGAATCTAACTATTAAGCCATCCAATGAGGGAGGCAATTTGGTCTTACAAGATACCTCCAGATATATGGAAGAATGTTATAGACAATTACACGACACGACACAATACATGAGACTTGAAATCAATCCGCTAGAATATATCTTAGCCAATCTAAAAAGCATACTTGAATTGGGGCTAATTAATAATATAATTTCAAAAAATTAATTTGATTTTTTGCTTCCCAAATGTCCCAAGATACCCTCCTTTTACAGAGTACTTGGTGTATTTATGGTAATCTACAATTATATTATTATGATGACAATACAGGTTTAATGTAAACTGTGCACAGTATTATTGTTATAGTGTAAGTTAACTATAATGATTTAGTCAAAAGGTTTATTAGACAAGAGTGATGTTATAAGGTTTCTTTTATTTCTCTTTTCAAACCATTATTCATGCATTTCTTTGGATTTCACTCAGCTGTATATGCTGCAGATAATTAACTATTATTATATGCAAGTAAGGTTGGATGCTGTTCTGTACAAAAAATATTGATAATCAGTAGTGCATTCAGGGAAACAGGTAGGGGTTTTAATGAAAACTTGTAGAACTGACCCTATAGTCTTCCTGCTACTCCAGCCATAAGTGCATAATGGCCCTCAGATTAGACCCACTACCTGCCACTTTCTGTTATATGCCTATATCACACGTCAGATCAGACCAATGGCCAATGGCCATGTAGCCCCTGTGGTTCACATGCCTACATCACCCAATCAGTTGTGTCCACTTCATACATTAATTTTAGTAAACAACCAATTTATATACTGAACTATTTAAAACACCTCATAAACCTATATACAAGAAAAATTAATAGTAAATAACTAAGCATGACAAATTAATACTAAGCAGTTGGGGTTTTTTTTGTAATTGATCTTGGAATCATTTTTTGTAAACACTACAAGGTTCCTTAGAATATGCAAAATTTTGAAACATCATGTCATTAGCTTCAACTTTTAGGAAAATGAATATGAGCTATAGAAGTAAAACATCCTTGTCATGAGTTTCTTTTTACAGACTTAAGTGAATTTATGTAATTATTTTTTGTATGCAGTGTATAGTAAAGTACAGCTTTTTCATTATGAAAGTCATTTTCAGTTAGATTTAGTAATGATTAATTGGTTTGGAACAGCATCATTAACTGCTCTACCTGTACAAATCATCTCAGCGTTTGTGTGATACATATTCATAATTGAACTTAAAACTTTAGCATAATAGATGTCTCAAAATGCTAAAACATATTTTCCTGAAAATAAGCAGATGCTTTACTGATTGTTCTATATGACTTCACTGGTGACATTAATATTATTAAAATTATACTGTGGCAGAATGTAATTAATAAACTGCTGAGACCATTTCATCTGCATCCAAGTTGTTAGACTTTACTGTCAATATGACATTTAATACTTTAGCATCCAGGCAGACTATTTTACAAATATGTTAACATTTGAGCTGCAAACTCCCATATGTACTGTATGTAGCTAGTGCAACTATGGCTTAAGAGGTCTCTCCACAAAAAATGTGATTTATCAAATTACTTTGTAAAAAAAAAAAAATAGTCTGAGGTCAGTTTGAAGACAAGTTAGACAAATGTTCTGTGAGCCACAAAAAGCTGACATACAAATTAATGAAACTGACATGGACCAACTTTGAAATGACACAACTTTAATCAGCCTGTCATCATTAACTTTAATCAGATTTGCTGTAAAGCATTTGCTCTATTTCAAATTGCTTTAAACTTTGTGAAACAATATAAAGCCAACATATAAACTGACTTGGTAGCCAGCTAAAAGGAAAACACAAGGGACTTAATATTTTAACTTAATATTGGTTTTGGAACATTTTAATTGAATGTTATTAAATTGTAAATGTAACCTTAGCACTCTTAAAATGTAATTAATTATTATTCATCTGTCTAAGAAAACAACTACATTTTGGACTGCAATTTGG